>NW_020527522.1:0-231034 GCF_003368295.1 Carassius auratus | reverse complement strand
CCGTTGTTTCCTATGGCAACGGAGAAATGATTACTTTCTTAAAATAACTTGATGGAAACCATGCCTGTATGAAACCCCTGCTCTTACCACTGTTTCACTGGTGATCACAATGTACAGTGTTTTGTAGAAAATAAAAATCTATTACTAAGAAAACTGTATTAGTAGATAAGTCAAATTGGGAGAATTCCTGTAGTGTTATGCATTGTGACTGTAATATATTCTGAAGAAAAAAATTCAAGTTTATTTTTATGCTTTTTTATTTGAGAGACTACATGGAGATTTTTTAAATTGTATTTATTTGTCACACTGCAAAAAAAAAAAAACATTAAACTAAAATCTGTAAACTTTAAGTAATGGTCCTTATCTCATATTATTCACTTGTGCATTTCACATGCATATTTACCTATATATATATATATTATATTTACTATTATATATATATATATATATATATATATATATATATATATTTTTTTTTTTTTTCCCTCTTGTTATTTGTCTGTTATCCGAGCTCTTCCAGTAAACTAATTTCATGGGAGTCTAAATTCGGATGTTATTCATTTGGTTGTGTAGTTGCTCATCCATGTCTCTTGGGCCTGAACTAATACGTCACTGGGTTGCTTTGTTGCTCTTTAACATTTCCATTTTAATCCAGCTGCTTACATTTCAGACCACAGGGACATTTGATTAATATACACTGGGGTCAAAATGTCAAGCAATGAGTGCACTAGTGAAAATGCTTATATAATGTAATCTGTGCAATTAAGTTCAACTCACACTTTTATGTGAACATTTTTTTTTCTTCACAATTTGTTGTTCTTGTTGCTTTCAAGGTTTAAATATAACACATATCTTATTTTTCAGTGGGTGTTCAGATTTTTATTTATTTATTATTAAATCAGCTTTTTTTCCTCATGTCTCATACTTTTTGATTTATATATATATATATATATATATATATATATATATATATATATATATATATATATATATATAATATTTATTTATTTACACTTTGTACCCTTCTCTTAACGTAAAATTTATAATTGACTGGGATCAATCTGTATCTGCCTAATCAATGACAGGAGGCGACCTCAGCTTCCAGCCCATTGGCCAATGAACCATCCATCGACGTAGATGACCTGGAGGAGTTCACTCTCAGACCCGCACCTCAAGGAGTGGCTGTGAAATGCAGGATCACACGGGATAAAAGGCATGGACAGGGGGATGTACCCCACCTACTACTCCATCTGGAGAGAGAGGATGGCAAGAAGGTCAGACACACACCGAAACAATGATTATTTCCATGTTTTCCAAGAAGTCATCATTGTTTAGCACCAGCAATCAAGCCCAATCAGTGACACTCCATTCATCCAATTTGCCAAAGGGCTTGAAATGATTGATTCTGATGAAAGGAAACCATATTTAGCCTGCAGGGAGAGCTAAATGACAACTCAGCATAATATTGCTTCGCTGGTAAATGCTTATCCTAAAATCAAAAATCATATGTTAAAAGCCATGTTTTATAGCCATTTTTTACCTTGTAGAATAATACATATAGCCAACTTCCCTATATGTATATGTATATCTATATGTGTTATATAGTTGGTTGTCATTTCTCAAAACAATATATGGAAACGCTGTCTCTGATTGTTTGTTTGTTTATGTCTCAATCTCTATCGGATGTTTTTGATGTCCGTTTTGTGCTGCTGTTTCGGTGTCCAATTAAATTCTGTTATACATTAGGTTTTCCTTTTAGCCGGGAGGAAGAGAAAGAAGAGCAAAACATCCAATTACCTCATCTCCATCGACCCTACTGACCTATCACGGGGCGGCGAGAGCTTTATTGGCAAACTGAGGTAGATTTAAAGGTTTCATTGTGTCGCGTGATTCATAAGATACAGTAGCGTAACTTAAAACTATGCTGTTTTTTTAGAGACAAGAGACATCTGTCTCTGTCTAAACATTCAAGAGGGACCTTTAATGAGTCTGTGTGAACCTATTTAAAACTGTAATTGGGTTCATTGCTGTTGTGCAGGAGTGTCCTCGTTCATATGAGGAGAAAGCCACTGTGTGCGTTCTAATGTCTGAGTCTCATTACAGCTGCTTAAAAACATACATCTTTGATTTTGTATATGTTACTATTCCATAATTTTTATTAGTACTAAAAAGAAAAAGCTTTAATTTGTATATTTTTTTCTTCTTTTTGATTTTGGTGTGAAATGTGGCCTGAACATATTCTTGACAGTCTTTGGGAGCTTCATTCCTTTGCTGTGACACGCTGAAAACTTCATTGTAAGACTTCATCAGTAAGTACGATGTCATCCCCACAGATCAAACCTTATGGGTACCAAGTTTACGGTATATGACAGCGGTGTGAACCCAGTCAAGACCACCTCCAGCCTAGAAGCAGGGAATCTACGACAGGAGCTTGCCGCAATCTGCTACGTGAGTTTGTGAGCATGATCTCGGTCAATGGCCAGCACAGAGCCAGCACCCAGCCCTGAGGGCCCTGCATTTCAGAGCCACAAGCAACCATGAGCCAAGCCTGACCTCTGCTGGCTGTTTTTTTGCATAGCAATACCACTGATGAAGAAAAAACAGGAAATAAAATGCTAGTGTAGATGAATGAGTTCTAAGAATTTCTCTTCAGTGAGTAGATTTGGGTCACATGTATATAAACATGGTGACTAATTCGGATGTTTGTGTTCTGTTCTGCAGGAAACAAATGATTTTAGGGTTCAAGGGGCCTCGGAAGATGAGCGTCATTGTTCCCGGAATGAACATGGACCATGAAAGAGTCTCCATCAGGCCTCGAAATGTGAGTGTAGGGCTGTTTCAGATAGCATAATGCATAATCCAGCATGTAGGCCTATAGTTGGTGTTTAAATAGGCTGTTATTAGCTACAATCTCAAAAGGTTCATTGTAGTTTTCAAAATTCAAAAATACTTACTAAAAATACTTCCACGATCAAAGGCTGTTAAAGGCTGTCAAGGTGGAAATCTTTTTCAATTTGTTAATTTAGATGTTATCATTTGTGTTACATGACCAGTAAAATACTAGGTAATGTATTACTTATGTAAAACATTAGTCTGAGGCAACCAGTGACCCTTGGCCTATTTTTGTATACAGTATACAAATGTTAGCATTAGTGGCAAAGTTACATGCGCTAATGGAAAGCTAATCCCCCACATCTGTCTGTTGTTTTGCAGGACCACGAGTCTCTACTGGCTCGATGGCAGAACAAAAGCACTGAGAGTGTGATAGAGCTTCACAACAAGACGCCGGTCTGGAACGATGATACACAATCATATGTGCTTAACTTCCATGGCAGGGTCACCCAAGCATCTGTCAAAAATTTTCAGATCATTCATGACAATGACCGTGAGTTAAAAATGATAATCTTAAGCTTTGTGTACTGCTTGCATGGTTTACAAGGCAACAGCAATATTAGTTTTAGAACAATATTAGCCTTAAAATGTAATTCATGTAGAATTATTACACACACACACACACACACACACACACACAAACACATATATATGTAGAAGTACATATAGTAAATATTATATTAAATCTGGAGGTATAAACTGGCCTCAAAATGTATTTGGACACTTGTAAGCCACAATTAGAAATGTATAGCATATTTGCATTATATAGAAAATATCAATGTATCATTTATTTTAAAGGAATATATCACAATTACACTTCTCAGTCAAAACATTTCAGAAAATGAAGTTTGTTAGGTTTCAGTATATAACAGTAAATATACAACTATTTGAAATTCCTTAATCTGAGAATGCAAAAAAATCAAGTCGCCTTTAAAGTTCTTATGCATATTACTAATTAAAAAAAATAGTTTTAATATATTTACAGTAGGAAATTTACAAAATATATATATTTTTAAACTGATTTCATGTTACATCCATCTAAAAATACCTGTCTAAAATAACTGAAAATAGTGTTTCAGAAAAGCGCTAGCATGACTTGTTTGCCAAAGCCACTCTGTTTGATATTTTGTGTCTGCAATGCAATGAAAATCAGATATTTGAAATAGTATTTTTGAAATAGTGTCCAAAAGTGTCCAACCACTACATACTCCAGAGATGGATTGTGTTTTAGAAACCACACAGAGAAGTACCTGTTTGTTTTGTCTGTATTCTCATCCCTGTATTCTGTCTTTCTTGAATGCAGCGGATTACATTGTGATGCAGTTTGGTCGTGTAGCAGAGGACGTCTTTACAATGGACTACAACTACCCCATGTGTGCCCTGCAGGCATTTGCTATTGCTCTGTCCAGTTTTGACAGCAAGCTAGCCTGTGAGTAGCCATCTCTCACTGCCAGCCACAAGAACGAAAGGACCTAGCCAGACTGCTTTACAGTCCCAATCACTGAGTAAAGGGCTGTGGTGAACTCCAAAGCAGCTGGGTCCACTCTCAAGATCCTCCATTGGAGGCATGACTGCGTATCGAGTTTGTTTCTTTGTGCGAATATGACTGAGCAAGGTGGCATTTCTACTTTTTAAAAAAGGGCATCACAGTTGGGGGAAAGCACAAAGACTTCAAAGCTCAACTGTGGGAGTTTATCAGAAGAGGATGCATTCGTTTAATTGACAGTCAAAAATCTCTTACTCACTTTCTTTACTTAACCGTCAAGCTAAAACTAACCTTTTGCTAATGTTCAAATAAGGATCTTTTACAGTAGTACTTCTGTCCCTAAGGTTAAAAACTAAAATCATTTTGCCATGGTCATAATTCTAAAATAATTAATGTTTACTAACCTATCAGTTATGATTTTTCACAAGAAAAATAACATGTAGCTGTGATGTAACAATTTGGATATTTGATTTAATGAACTTTTTGCAATATGACTTCCATATGTGACATTTCTTCAGCTACAAGTCACTTGTCTCATACAACGTCTTTTACATATTTAATGTATCAGTTCATTCTTCACAAGGACTCCGAAGCCAGTATGAAGTATGACAGTCTAACATATTTATCCACTATTTATGTATTTATAGATTTCCATACCATCTGCTGCTTGTGTCTTACCCCATGCCAATAATTCCCCGTGCTTCAAGCACAAAGCCTGACCAAGGTGCCTCCACATTCGAGCTTTTGGTTTGGATTTCTTAAAAATCATCTGATGAATGTATGACAATTCCACAAAATAGATGTCATCATTATCACTTTGTGTCCATCTGCACAGTTCTGCAAACGGTTTATCTACAGTTTTCAAGGGAACATGAGACCCACAAATGACATTTATATAATTTAAACAAACCAAAATGAATGGTTCCATATCCAGATCCACACCAGAAGCTCTGGTGTGAAAGCCCCTGAAGTCCTACATGGTGGAAGAAGTGTGTTTATGTGAGGGTCAATACCAGGGTAAGTACATACTGTAATCACCTCATACTGACCCACTACATTTGTAGGGGAATGTACTGAGCACTTTATTCAGAGATGAATGGTGGAAAGCTGTAAATATTGTGCCTTTGGATGAAACACTTGTGATGCTTGAAGTTGGTGAGATGCTACATTGTTTTCTTAAGCCAGTGTTGTTTACATGCACTTTTAAAAGTTGGATTTCTGTCTGCCTACATTAGTAATTTGCCATAGAAACATTTTAGTCCAACTGAAATTTAACTGGTCTGATTTTTTGGGGGTCGGACTATCAGATCTTGATAAAGTGATTGTAGTTTGATTATAACTGTGCATGCAAACAAAGTCATCTATTTAATTTCTGCTGCATGAGGATAATTGTGAATCTGTGGATCGAACAAAGCATCAGCGTGGAATTTAGACAAAACTCACATCATCATTTATAATTGTATTGAACACTTCTGTGTCTTTGCTGAACAATGCTGATGAATGAAGAAATGAAATAAGTGAAGCGGAGTTATCAGTGTGGCAACTGAACTACAAACATAACAAAACATAAAACCTGCTGCACACACTGCCCTTAAAGCCAAACTATTCTTGAATAGTCTTCATATGGCCACACTGATTTACTAGATCTGCTCTATTATGCATTAGCACGACTCAAGGTTTCTTTTTATCATACTGTTTTTCATTTCAGTCAAACGTCACAAAAACGTTTTGGAAACCGGAAAAAAAAAAAAATCTTTTCATTGTCTGAAATCATATAACGTTAGTGTTAAATGAATGTGTTTTAGAGAAATCAATCCATCATCATTTTTGTTCCCTGCCGAAAGCCCCTTGGTTTAATTTTGAAAAATTTCAAGTTTGTTGTCCATCACGCAAACATTCTTAATTGCACAAACTGTGCATTTTAAGTTAAAACAACAACAACTAATATTTAGATTGTTAATCCAGTATAAAGAGATGAAATTTGCTGTAAATGGCATACCTTTTTTGTTACTATTCTTTTTGTCATAGAAATGTTGTGGCTTCAGACATCCTGTCTTTCCCCTGGAAAAGTATTTTTAATATTACTTTTTTAAAGGAAAAATATAAAGTATATGTAAAGTTCTTTGGCCAATTTGCAAAGAAATCTGTGTAAGTTATTAAAGTTTGTTTTTTAACTGCCTCGTGAAACCATTCCAGCACTCTCTATACTTCATGTAATGCTATAAACAGTTTTTGGGTTCTCTCTAAATGGTTAAAAAACTGAAAATTAGTGCTAATTTTCATTGTTTGGGAAAAAAAATCTCACCACTCTTGTGTTAAATTGATAATGTATAACTATTATGTCACTCTGTTTTGTAAAATGTGTACAGTGGTCAGTATACAGTGTTTGTATACAGTACTCAAAATAAAACTGAATGTGAATTTTTGCATCTCAAATATTTAAGATGAAAATTGCATTTGTGGTACAGTGCTTTACAGCTCATGAAATAATGTTCACACAAAGCCATTTCTGTTTGGAAATGTTTTATTGGCAAAGACTTTTTTTGGAAAAAGGGTCTTGAAAGTGCCTATTTTTGACACAACATACTCTAAAATCTTCTCTAGCTGTTCTTGGAAACAGATGAAAGAGATCTCAAGAAAAGCCTAGATAGTTACAGTTTCCTTAAGCAAAGCAAGAAAGATTCACAGTAAGGTATGTTTAAACTAGAGGATAAACGAACACACGACTATTGTTTTTTTTCCCCAGGCTGGTCACTTCTTCACCTTTTGTTTCTTGTGACGCATTCGAAGAGTCCCAGAGGCTTGAGCTTTGGTAGATTCTGACTTGTTGGAGATGATAGTTACCTCAGGTTGGTATGTTTGTAGGAAGTCAAGGAGGTCTACTTCCTGTTCCTCCGATTCACATTCCACTTCATCATTAAATCCCAGGCTCTCGGCCTCCATCAGAGGATCCTCCTCCTCCTTCTCTGTCTCACTCTGCCCATCTTCATTATGTTGATCTTCCCTCTTTTCTTCACAGTCTTCTTCATCACCATTTTCTTCCTCTTCATTCCTTGCCCCATCATGCTCCACTTCCTCTTCTTCTTCTCCATCATGTTCTTCTTCCTCTCTTTCTCATACTTGCAACCAACAGCTCCACCCTTTGGATAATGGAAGACATGTCTGTGATCGCTAAAAGTGATTTGTCGTCTTCTCCTGCTTGGTTTCTGTTCCTCCTCGTTTTCACGAGGGTACTCGAGTTTCTCATCATCCTCATCAATACTTTTAAGAAGACAGGGCTGGTCTTCTCGAATCTCATCCTCCTCTCCTCCTCTTCCTCTCCTCCTCTTCATCTTCATCCTCATCCTCTTCATATTCCTCTTCTTCTTTGTCGTCCTCTTCTTTTTCTCCATCATTCTCCACTTTCACCTCCTCATCAGGATCATCCTCCTCCTCCTCTTCTTCTTCCTTCTCCATTCTCTCAGCAAGCTCCTCTGCTGTGAGTATGACTTGGTCTGGTTCTTCAAGTATAACACTGGAAATCTGCGTCTGCGGGAGGTCGTGTCATACTCTGGGTAGGTCTCCTCTGGATAGCCTTGGGAAGTAGTGAATAAAATGTAATTCAAGGACCAAGAAACAACAGCGGACCCAACACAAAGCCTTGAAGTATACCTTCCCAGTCTGCAGTGTAGGGGGCCTCCTCGGCCTCCTCCTCTGGCGAAGCTTCCTCTCGTAACTGTCTCTCCCGCATCATTTGGGTGATCTCCTTCAGCTGTTTGAGCTTTTTCTCCTCACGCCTCCGTGTGCCCCTGCGTGACCTGAAGTCAGAACCAGTGGTGAGACAGAAATACGTTATTAAAAGCAATTTATTACAATCATTGCAAAAACAATATACACATTCTTTCTAATTATGAAGCTGCAAAACAAATGTACCACTGTTGTTCATTATTTTAAAAATAATTTAAACTTGTCAACAAATTGCACAGGCTGCTAAAAATAGAAAAGGAAACAAATATGTTTCCTCAGAAGAATATGGATCTATGTTCTGTGAATTAAAAATAATAATAATTTGTATTTGGCAGATCCTTTTATCCAAAGTGACTTACACTGCACTCTAGATATGCATTATAACAGTTAATGCATTTCTTGGGAATCATAATGCTGTGAAATAGCACTTTCCCTTTTAAAAAATGGATTCCAATTTCCATTTGAAGTTGCATGCAGATCATGTCAGTGCTCTGTCAGCTCTTTGATCAGTAAGATACTGGATGGTGCAAGGAGAGAAATACGATTTGATTACCTGGTAGATGGGTGGACAACTTTAGATATTCTCTTTTCTCTGGCTTTTTCACTCATTCTGGCCTGCCATTTGGTGCCCAGCTGACAAGTAGCTGCCAGGGAGACAATTGAATTGAGGTTTAGAATCACATAAGATACAGATATTCACTCAAACATGTGGCCGCCACACTTTGTAGTTTCATTTAATCATACATTTATTTAAATAGCAAAATTGTAAGGATAGTTTGATCTCTTCATACACGTGCTGTATCAGGGAGTGAGTGCAGTAACTGATGCTCTATGTCAGTTGCCTCCTCCACCCTTTGGTATCCATTTGTTGAATAGAGCTAAACCCTCTTACTAATGATTCCAAAAGACATGCAGTTAATTGGTATTAGGAGGGGCTAGCCTTCTAAAACATTACTTCTGATTGTTAATTCCGGGTTGAACAAAGCTTGCCATGTCTTGGACAGGATCTTAATCTACTTTATCTGGAGTTGCATGTGGTTTAGCTACAGAAATGCTGAGAATGAATGCAATAAGAGTAAAAAAGAATGTGATTTTTAAAAAAAAGGTCACAATTTTACATATGGTGCTACTAAGGTGAGCATCCATTATTAGGTACATAATGTTGTCTAACTAGGTTTGATGTATATGTAACTCACGCATCTCTTCAAATGTGTATTCTGACTGCAGCCATAGGGAATCTGCAACCTTGTCGATGAGGTTTGTCCTTAGAGGTCAGCTGTTGAAAGATCAAAGTAAGCATAACTGAAGCATATATGTGTGTGTGTGTGCGCGCGTACCTATGGCTATATATACACACACATATACATATAAAAATTTATTTTCTTCAGCTTAGGATATTTTTAATTTAATTAGAAGTGACAGTAAAGACATTTCTGGACTGATTTCTGAAAGATCATGTGACCCTGAAGATTGTAGTACTGTAATTGCTACTGAAATCAGCATTGGCATCACAGGAATTCATTACATTTTCAAATATATTGAAATACAAAACAGTTCTTTTAAATTGTAATAACATTTCCACATATTACTGTTTTTTTTTTTTTGTGTTTTTTTTTTGTAGTTTTGATAAAATAAATGCAACATTGTAGGAATAAGAGACTTCTTTCATAAACATTAAAAATCTAACTGACCCAACTTTGAAACATTTCTGTACTATATTAAAGAGCCTGCTAGATCTTTCTCTTGGGGAATCAGTCTTACAGGAGAGCTGCTGAATGGAGCCATTTTACCAAATAGCTTCTGGTAAGACTCACTTTAAAGAACAAGTAGATGATATAAAGGAAAATCCCAAAGCCATAGACGGGGATGACCTGGCCCAGGAGATTCGGCTTGCCAACACTTTGGCTCTGGCAATGGCCTCTGGGTTGTAATGCTTGATGTAATGAGAGTCTGTGTCCCAGTGATCATGATCTTCAGAGAATGAATGTCTGTGGTCGTGGGGGAGGAAAATGTCCTGGTCCGACTTAAAAAATAAATAAAAAAATATAATTATTTTATAGACACTGCCACTAAAAAAAGAGCAATTTCTATTCATTTTTTTTCTGTATAAAACCAGTGGTTATCAAAAATATGAATTACAAAAATTAACTAAATTAAACTAAACTAAATGACATATATGAAATCTCCTTATAATGTTATAATTATCCATATTATTATTCTTTTTTTTTTTTTCAATGGTTACGGTGTTAGGTTTTGTTAGGAATAAATGAGGATAGATTTGTTTAGGAATGAAAGTGATCCTCACATTATGAAGCCACACACGAGGAGCTGGTAGAGGTTAACAGGGGACCTGAGCACAGAGATCACAGGGATGGTAAATCAGCACTGACATTACTGAAACATTAAACGAGGGATGATGAAGGATTACATTTTTGTCTCATCTTACCCTCCGACTGCGCTGTTTCTTTCTTCACTCTGGGTAAAAATAATTTGGGTAGAAATAAAGACATACAAAGAACGATGCAAGAGATCAAGGTGATCTTCTGACTTGTTGAAACGGCCATATCGATACGACGGAGAAAACCGATGCTGTAGAACAAACGGTGAGGAGCGTCAACATCACGACATCACTTTTACGAAATTTCCTGTTGATTCGCTGAAGCGGGATTGACTGGAAACATTAATCCGCCTTCTGAGTGAGATTAGACTGACGACACATTAAATCAACTCACTCAAAATCATCAATCATATTTGTGACCTGTTATTAACCTGTTTTATGAGATCATTTAGTCTTTTACTCTTTATTGTAATTTTATCGCTGCCCTTTTATTAACACACAGAGGATATCTCATGTGTCCATAAGATATATCCCAAATTTACATTCCATTTTTTTTTCCAGATTTGTGTAACCCAGCTGCATTTTTTAATTATAGGCTTTTATTATTATTATTATTATTATTATTATTATTATTATTACTGTTGTTGTTGCTGTTGTTTATGATGACAGTGATGTGATGA
Organism: Carassius auratus; assembly: GCF_003368295.1. Classification (NCBI taxonomy): domain Eukaryota; kingdom Metazoa; phylum Chordata; class Actinopteri; order Cypriniformes; family Cyprinidae; genus Carassius; species Carassius auratus. The sequence continues at coordinate 219,912 of NW_020527522.1, read as the reverse complement.
TGATGTCGTGTTCGCGTTCTTGTTGTTGTTATTCACCTATTCGTCCAGTAGATGGCAGCGCTGTCCTGATTATAGCGCTCATCAGACCTCATTAAAACCTTGTATTGAGATCTCAAGTACACTACAGATAAATACATTGTATAGGTTGTGGGCAATTTGTCTTAATATATATAACATTTAAATGATTGAAAACCATTTTTTTTTCTTCCATATAAAATATATGTCCCAAAGTATAACATACATAAGTCATTAAATAATGTGTTAAATTCATTAAATATCACCACATGGCATCTATATGACTGTTTTTGTGATAACAATGATCTACTTAACTAAGAAATTGTTGTTCATTTTTATTATATTATTATATAATATAATGTTTTTCATTTTAATGTAATGTACAGTATATCAACAATTTTACTGACCCATGTTCTATATATTTAATTAAATGGTTTTTAAGATAGCTTATTTAAGATATTATTTGTATTTTCTTACTATTTATGATGAACCAGTCATGAAAAGTCTACACAGTCATTTCCATTTTTATGTTAATTATCTCTTTTTTTTTTATAATCCTCTCTAAGGCCTTTGAGTGAGTCGTAGTCTACTTTAGTGTGACAATGCTTTGTTGCTAAGATAAATAAATATTCATATTAATTTCCAATCCTTCCTAATTAAAGGCTTGAGTTTTACCACATGCAGATTTAATGAGCATGTGACAATAAGCTTTATTTATTATTATCATTAGATTTTTTTCAGTTTTCAAAGAAATGGAGGCAAGTGGAAATGTGAATTGTTCCTTAAGTTCGTCATGTTGATATAATGTGAATTTACATGAGTGCTGCTATTTCCTGCAGAGCTCAGACTCTTTCTCCAGGCCGGCTCATCTTTTATCCATTTACTGAGCTGCTCTGTTATCAACGTTTCAACTAGCTAATTATTCTTCATTAGGCTCAATTTAAGTACAATGGATGCATTGCCACAAAAGTCACCTCATAAAAAACCCACAAGGCCTGTGCAGAAGGCTGTTTAAAAAAAAAGGTTTTGTCTGCTTTTTCATGAAACTCATTGTGCTTCTACTGTTTCTGCTAAAAGCAAAATATGCCATTGACTCTTATGAAACGCTTGTGCCCTTCCTGTCGTGTGAGCGGTATATTCACATACATGGCAATCTACACACCTTCACCAAACAAAATTGCTTTCAGAAATAGCAATCGTTTTCTTTCTCTATATTCATGCAAGTGATTTGTTGTGCAATGTGACCCTACTCAGTACTAGCATACCAGGTTCGCATCTGACCCCTTTTCGCTCTCTCTCTTTCTGGCTCTAAATCAGTCAATTTATTTCCAAATTGCAAGTTGAGTGTGGGTGCAAGGGCTTCTTTCACTGCTGGGGTGAAATATTAAATCAATGCACACTCTCATATATCGAGTGGGCTTTAATTTTTATTTAATATTGATGGGAATGAAGCTGACTTTGAGTGTCGTGAAGGACATACTGTTACAAATTCCAGGGGGTTTTATATTCATGGAGGAGAGACAGAGATGTGCTGGATTAATGCGGACCTGAGGAAGCCTGGCTGTGTGAGCCTGAGCAAGGCCTTGAGACACCAGTCTGTTGTCATCCTCTATTTGTTACTACGAGGAGAGCAGGACAGCACATATGAGACTTTGAACAATCTTGAATTGAGATATTACCAGGCGAATGCTCAAAAATATATTAATAATCTGAGTTCAAATGCTTGCCAGACCTTCAACCTGTCTTCATACTGTGGAATGGGGAAGTGATGTCGGACATGTGTGTGAGCGGATAAAGCGTAACTGGACAGTATTGTGAATGTATGAATGTTGATGGTGTATTATGCGGTGAAGAGAGGCGGCAGATGGGGATCCTGATTAAGGCTGAAAAGCAGTGTAAACAGTAATCTGATCTGTAGCTGCGCCGTGCGTGTGGGAAAGCAGCTTGGGCCTCGGCCAGAGAGCAATGATGTCCTACCAGCACAAGACGTCACATTACTCGCTGCTGCGCTTCTGACTCTGACTTGAGTTTAAGGGGTCAAAGTTCATACACAGCATTATATATATTATTGCATTTCTAAAAAGGTTGAAATATAGATAGAAAGATGCTGAATACAATTAGTAATTTATTTTAAAAATAAAAAAATAAATCGATATTTGCATAGTGCATGCATGCACTATAAAAATGATTCAAGAGGGAAAACAAATACTAATTACCACAGCTAGTGTTGCATTTGCATTGAAATAGTTGTTTATAAAGCCCATGTCAGTTTCATTAAACTGCTTAGTTACAAACTACATATATGGCACAAATGTCAGTGTATTAAAACTGGTGCAAATTCCTTCCGGCAAGGTAATTACATGTGCCCGACCTATCGTTTTAAAGGTAAACCATAACCGATTGTGTTTTCACACAGGAAACAAGCGACTGATTGGCTTTGTTTGACACCTAGAGTTGTTTGCCAGTGCATTGCATCTTTGTTGTGTATGTGGTGGAGAGAGTGTGGGCAGACTGAGAGGGCCGCTGTGAGGGTGGAGAAGGTGCAGAGGTTCAGCTGATGGAAGCTTTGATCTCAGACAGCAGGGGGGAAATGACATTATTTAAGGTGCCTCACCAGCACGACACTGCAGCACAGCGAGAGATGCGCTGTGAAATTGTAGGTTCAGTTGCACATGGCTGAAATGCCAAACACACACACACTTGTGCATAAACACACAGACAAGCATATTAGCAGAAACCTACCCACAGACGAGTCAGCATCACAAGCGCACACATGCCTCAGTAATGTAAATGCTTCAAGTACATGTGGACTCTTCAAGTGTGACAGAAAGCTGTTTGTTTTTACATGGGTTGTCTCAGAGTAGATCCCTGGCCATGAATTTAGTTTGGGACAGACAAAACTGAATTCAGACTTGAATTAAACTTTAGATTAGATATTTATGTAGTTTTACACTGTATAATAATGACAAGCATAACATCAGCATAATATAATCATCCAGTACCTATATACATAACATTGAGACTCCATAAACTTGAAACAAACCAACTGATCATAGAAGGGAATTTTTCATATCCCATAATAAATATATCTTAATATAATGCATAAAACTCTTTCTTAAACTTTCACAGTTTTGATAGATTTATGTTTAATGGAAAATCATATTGTGTCAATATAATGCTCCATTTCCTTCCTAAAAGAAAAAAGCATTTAAGGAATTGCCTAACAAGTCAGCTCCTTAATGACATCATCATGTAGGAAGTGATAAAGTTTTTTGGTGAGAATACAACAGGGCAAAATTAGTAAGTATTAGCAAAGTTTTTTTGGTAACACTTTAGAATACTGTTTCTTACTTACTACATAACTAATAAGGAATTACTGCAGAACAAACAGGTGATTATTCATTAACACTTAACTCACTACTGTTAACTACTAAGGAAGATGTGTTAACTAATCAGTATGTAATATAATTTTATGATTATGTTGAGTAACAGTTAGCTAATCAATAACTAATGTATTCTGTCATACCTCCTGAAGAACTGCTATTAATTATCTACTAGTTAGGGTTCAAGAAAAATAACTATGAAGTAACTACTAATGAACAGTTTTACACAATTACATTGAATTGTGACCCTTTCATATAAGTGTCATTAGCAATAGTAGTAGTAGTATGAACATGCAATATTAAAATACAAATACATTTTATAGAGGTTTTGCCTATTATATGTAGTAAATTGTTTTGTAAGAAATCAGCTTCCAATAGGAATGCCACCATGACGCCAGTGCCTTGTGATAACTTACCTTAGTTTTTATATTTTATATACAGTACTGTATGTGTGCCTCCTCAGCATATACCACATTATCATTAATTACATTTCTGTATGTAAGGCAAAGCCTGAGGAAAAGTGAAAATACAGGTATCCAGTTTGTAATTAATAAAGAATGATCAAATAATTCTACAGGACTTATTTTGAACCTGAAACATTAGGCCTATTCTAAAGTGAAAATATTGGGAACCCATAAGTAATTAATAAAGAATTATTAGATAATTCCTCAAGAATTACTTAGAATCTGAAACAGTATTCTAAAGTGAAAACATAGCCAACCTATTAGTAATTAATAATTAATTATCAAATAATTCTGCAGGACTTATTTTGAACCTGAAACATTAGGTCTATTCTAAAGTGAAAATATTGGTAACCTATTAGTAGTTAATAAAGAACTATCAGATAATTCCTGAAGAATTACTTAGAATCTGAAACAGTATTCTAAAGTGAAAACATAGGGAACGCATTAGTAATTAATAATTAATGATCAAATAATTCTCAAGGACTTATTTTGAACCTGAAACATTAGGCCTATTCTAAAGTGAAAATGTTGAGAACCCATTAGTAATTAATAAAGAATTATTCAGCTGCAAGAATTACTTAGAATCTGAAACAGTATTCTAAAGTGAAAACACAGGGAACCCATTAGTAATTAATAAATAATTATCAGACAATTTTGCAGGACTTACAGAATTCTAAAGTGAACCTATTAGTAAATAATAATAAACGACATCATTTTGACTAAAAACAACCTATAAAAGTAATCATAAACTTTGTAAAATACTCTCATCTGTTTATTTCAGATGAGAACATTTCTTAATACAAAACATTCAGAAGCAAACAAAATCCATATTTCATTTCCATTATAGGCTAATAAGTGGGCTGTAACAAAGTTGCTACTGTATCTGTACTTTTACTCAAGTACTTGATTTGTGGGACACAGCCTGATTATTATAGTGTTTCTTTGTTTTAGTTTTTTTGCTTATAACTGTTCAGTAGTAGTTATTTCATAGTTAATTTTAACTAGTAGATAATTAATAGTAGTTCTTCAGGAGGTACTGATTAGTTAACACATCTTTCTTAGTAGTTAACAGTAGTGAGTTAAGTGTTAATGAATAATCACCTGGTAGTTCTTCAGTAATTCCTTATTAGTTATGTAGTAAGTAAGAAACAGTATTCTAAAGTGTTACCGTTTTTTAAAATATATTTTTGCTTGTTTTCTGTGAATAAAATCACAGAAATTGGCATGATAACATCAAATGATCAAAAAATGGGTACAATATAAAAGTTATAAAACCTGCACGTAAGCATTGTAATATTTCGACATTGATTGTAAAACGGGAATAAACTGACCACATTATTTTTTTCTAAGTTCAAAGGCACTCTTTCTCGTTCCTGAATTTAAAGTAGCACAAATCGAGTGCTACTTTAGTCAGCAGCAAAGCTTAGTTGCAAGAAGTAACCAGTAAATTCTAGCGATATTCACATTCGCATGTTTGGATGAAGTCTTCGCTGCTCGTTCTCTCAAAGGAGATAAGGAGACTGCAGATGTGTTGCTGTGTTTTTATAATTAATGCTTATGATGATGTTTGTGTTTCTGTTATGTTGTTGGCTTTCTTGTTCTTACCATTACTTGTTGTTGTCAATGTATTGCTTATGATGATCATAATGCTGTCTGTTTCTCTCTCTACCCAACTCAAGTGCAGGATGTGCAGTCTGACACTCATTCTGGACCCAATAAGATGACATAATTGTTTGCATATAATGTATCCATCTTAAAGGAATGGATCAATCACAAATTAATTGTATTTACAGCCTATAACAATGGAAACAACAATGTGTACATTCAAACAAGCATATTTATTTGAACCATACTAGAGGAACATTTTATATAGAGAGAGTTTATCCAGCCCCTGATGGATCCTAGGCATCTGAACTCTTATTTTAAATAAGTAATAGGACAGAATATCATTAGTGTGTGCTTTGTGTGTGTAAATTTGGCACCTTGAATGTCCTTAACCAGCTTTAATAGGTGATAATGATTAGTGCTCCATTAAAAAAGAAGAAACGAAGAACAGATAAAAAAGAGAGAGAGAAAGAAGGAGAGAATGCTTCTTCACACAATTATTAACAAGTTAACTTTGTAGTGGAGACACTTTATCCCCGAGGACAAACAACCCAAATGTTTGCGAAATTAAGCTGAGGCATCTTTAAATGTCATTGCAGCCTGTGCCAAATTGTTTCAAATTGTTCTGCATCAAGAGAATTTAACGAGATGGCGAAGGAATCCATTCCCTGCAAGCATGTGATAAGCCACACATACAGTGGAGCACTTTCATTGATTGCCAAAATAAAGCATTTTGTATGCAAATGGGGGAATGGAGTGCATAAGCTGATTCAGCCTCATGGACACCAAATAATGGCCTTTACAATTAATACTCATGCATGCCATCCACTGAAACTTTCATCCACCGTTTAATGGCTCTGAAACATTTACACATGCCCCATCCATCCCCCACAACATCACATCAACCACCCCCCCCACCCCAAAAAAGGGAATAATAGAAAAAAATGGTATGTTGTTCCAGTGGATTAATATGAAAGCCATCAAATAAATAAAGTCCAAACACCCTGTGTCTCCACATGAGCCCCCCTCTGATTCTAGGCCCGCTCCTTTTTTTGTTTTTGTTTTTGCTGCTGCTGTGTTTCAGGCACATTTTGGATTAACTGATAATCTTTGAACATGAAGGAAGGTCTGGGATTCCCCAGGGGTATGTGCTGGGGAGAGTGAGCCTGTCGCGGATTGGGGCTGATGTGGCATTGTTTGAATGTAATGTGCTTGTTTTTGTAATTGTAAACACACTTCTCTTTGTTTTAGTAATGCCACCCCCTTCCTGTGTAGATTTTTCTGCTGGAGAAGCACAGGTTTGTACACACGGAGGCGTGATGGGCTAACAGTGATACGTTATAGCAAGACCTGATCAGATTGCCTAAAGGGAAAGCTTAAGGCTAGCAGACAATAGAAGACAAAGTAGAGTGTCATTCCCATTAAATCAGGGGAAATGAACATGTTACTGATATCATTGCTAACAAAAAGTGCCATTGTACTAACATGTTTTCTTTTTCTTTATATGATACCTTTTTTTTAAAGAAAATATTGTGAATATTGTGATTATTCCATTTAAATTGTGGGACCTTTTTTTAAGATCCAGCAGTCCTCTCAGTGGATCTTCATTGGTTATCAATATATTAAAGTGCTGTATAATATTAGAAAACAGTTTTAGAAGTGTTAACATTATGAGAAGAGATAAGTGATTTTGATAGCCCAGTTTATATGCATTACAGAAAACATCAAGGACTCGTGGGCATTTGGCTGTAAAATGCTCAACGTTTGTTGCGTTTGTGTCTTGTGTGTTGATATATGTAGTTTTGTTTGCCCACAGATGTAAATACGTGAATCTTTTAAATCCAGTCACTGTCTTACTCTGGAGATCTGACAATTTAAAGCACAACCAAGTATCTCAACATTTAAAAAAAAAGCATTAAAGGTGTTGTTGGTTAATTAAGATTTGATGAATGAATTTGTGCTTTGATAAATGCCAAATTATGCTGAGATCTGCCACTGTGGAAGTTGCTATCTTTGATATTTACTTATTTGTTTTTATTGCTGCAGTTATGATTAACAAGTATTGCTTGGAAGGAAAATATAAATAGGGCTTGACTATGGTCAATTGTTCATAAAGACATACAGCCCCAAAAAGCATAAACTATTCAAAGTTCTTTAAGTTTTTCATTCAGCTGTCACACCAGTTAGTAAACATAGATTTCACTCTCTGACCTCTAAAAACGACTAAGATTAAGATTAAAAACATCAAGTATTACAATTTAAACTGTTTTCTCTTTGAATAAATTTACATGTGAACACCTTAAAAAGTGGTAACTTGCGATTGTTTGCTTAAGGAGCTTTTCCTTTTTTTTTCTTCATTTTGTTGGGTTTAATCAAATATGTTTATGTTGATTCTGTGGTTTCAAATTATATTTCAATACAATAGGTAAATTTAGATGTTACCACAGTAATCATATTTTTCGGGGTAACATGTCTCTACAGTCTACAGTTAATCTGAAAAACATGGCAGCATCTGCCTGACCTTTACAGATTTTTAAATCCACTTTTTGAACTTATTTCCCAAACTGTGATTCTCTAGTCCACAGTTCTCTCTATACCTTGTTTTCTATCTCAGTTTGATTTTAAAATTAAATTATTTTGACAAGAACAGTTAATTTAAGGTAACCTTCATGTGCCGTGCAGTAGGAATCACTTATCCTCCATTCCCAAAGGAATTTCACTGGATCCTCAATGTATCCCTTCTCTGCCATTCATATGTTCCTTTTCATTTTGACATCTCTGTCCTTCCTTCAGCTCCTTCAGCATCTGCGAGTCCTGTGAAAGTTAAGCGTGGCTGTAAAAGTGTTGACAGCAGTGTTTGAGGGCTCAGGACCACCACACCAGCAGGGAAGCAAGGAGGAGTCAGTGTAGTGTGTGTTTGAGAGTAGTGCTGCTGATGGAGATGACCTCTGCTTGGCCAAAGTGTGCTGTGAGGAGAATGGGATCTCTACACTGCTGCCCAGGCTGGAATTTGTGCTTGGGAAGTGTTTAACTTTCTCAAATCCCAATTGCACTTAGCAGGAGGGGGGTCTCCTTTTTTGCCTACAGCTCTGCTGTCGAGGTTGCCCTTGTGTCTGGATCTCAAACGTGTGTGTATGCTGGGGGTTGGAGCACTAGAGGATTGATTGGATAATGGCTCTGCTGTCAGAGAGGTGAAAGTGAGCCAGGTGAAGAAGAGAGACTGAAAACACAGCTTCTTATCTAATGATGAGATCCACTCCATAAGCTCAACCAGAGGTTCCTGGGTAATGACGGAACGTTTGTCTGGCTCTGTTTTATTCAAGAGATATGTCTATCTATCTTGAATATCTTGAATGAATTGCAATTGCTATTTGCTGGTGGTGGATGAGGAGGTATCCCCTGACAATGTAAAGCGCTTGAGTGTTTAGAAAAAGCGCTATATAAATGTAAGGAATTATATTGGGAGATATACTCAGCCTTAAAAATTAGATTTATGAGTTCCAAGCGCAGGGTAGTCATAATTACAAAATAAATGTTGATTATTCACAAGTTGTGAAGTTAGTGGCAAAGTTACTTTTATTTCCTGTGCCATATTTCAATTATATTAGGGTGCTATATACAAATTAGCTTATAGACAACAAATTGAAATAAATCATTGACCTTTTACAGTTTACTTAATGCTAAATAAAAGGTTGTGTTAGATACCATGCATAAATAAGTGACACAAAATGAATGGTTTTCCTAATTTTCAATTCAAATGTAGTGACTTGGTTTAATGTTACAGGATGTAATTATTTTGATTAGGCAACTCTTTTTTTTTTTTTACTTGCATGTAGCAAATAATGTAATAACGAATGCCCAGAAGTAGGAACTCCCCATGTGCACTTCAATGCAGCACTAAAATCACATTGTAATTGTTGCTATTTAAAGAGATATAAAGTTGTTTGAATGTGAGAAATCAAAATTACAATTTATATTTTGAATTACTGAAATGTATATGTTACCCAATTTTAATACATAATCCATACTATTAATATTGTAGTTATTTTAATTTGTTTAATAAAAAAAAACAAAACAAAAAAAAAACAGAGCAATATACTGGCTTGTGAAAGGCCATTTAAAATTACATTGGCCTTTTTCAAATTTTAAATCCACTGGACTGAGTAAATATTTCTTTCTTTTTTTTCAGTGCTAATACTAAATTGAACACATTTTGTTTGTGTGCAATATCTCTCCATCATATCGAAGTTATAAAGAAATGGCAGGCCACTTCAATCTTCCTAGAAGCCTCAGCATCGCTGGTCACTGACTCCCTGTTGCTGTTTTTGTATTTCATTTCACTAAGCTGCCTGAGCAAAAAGGCTGAGAGAAAATCTCTGCTAAGTCCTTCACCCTCCACGCAACCCTCATAGATATTCTCCACAGAGATAAAGCAAAGTAGAATTGAAATTTTACAAGCGACTAAAAAGATAATACAGTTTGAAATAATCTTACTGTGCATACTGAACGGTGTCAATAAACAAGCATGCTTAGAACAAAATGCTCCTGCTTTTATCTCAGTGAAAAATCCATAAAGTCTTTACTTCAAGCTGAGACAGAGGTAAAGGGGTTGTTGCTTTTATGTTTCACCTTGTTTTTCTCAAAAGTGAGACCCCATTTGGGATTTGAGAGGTATGGCTTCTTATGGTTGACATTTATCTTGCACATGTGAGGGATGGAAGAAAGAGAAAGTTAATAGAGAGCGAGCGTCATGCAGATCTTACAGAGCAAACAGTTTATTAACTCGACAGGACAACTATAATCTCATGGCAGGAATGGATGTGCAATCATGTATCTTAAAACTTTCATTAAGAGCACTGAATGCTTTTTTTAGCGCAACATAGAGACATAGCCCAAAAAAAGAATGTGTTGTGGTGCTATTCTAAATCATTGTTATTCTATTCTGATCACCACTCCCAACCCTCATTTCATTTAATTTTATGTAAAAAAAAGTTTTTGTAAGTGTTTATAGCCATGAAAGGCTTTTTAAATGTATTAAGAGTGTCATGGGAATACTCATTTCTGTTATAAAGTATGACCTCTCCATAAAGCACCTTAAACTTATAGGGCCATTCTGTTTCAAATCAACCAAATTTAGCAAATTCCCCCAGCTCAAATTTTTGATTTCGTTAATATTTTATTTCTGCAAAAAGGACAAACATAAATAGTGATGCAAGCCAAAACATTTAATGTCACAGATGTTTATTTACTGAGAAATCAGTAATCATTTGTTCTTCATATATTCCTCTTTGAAAGAAAAAAGTGACAGCTTTTTTTGCCCACTGAAAATTTGTGCAGTTTTCCAGTTTACTGATGGAGCCGCATTAAGATCTCCATATCTATGGGATTTAACCATTAAAGGGAACGTTTATTAAGAGCCAGAATGTAAGAGTACATTAAGATATCTCTCATACTTCTTGAGTTACAGGCGTATAAACTTGAGGCAAGAAACACAAGAAGTCTCCATTAGCATATAATGAAAAAAGATTGCTAAATTCAACAGATTTTACTAACAGACCAATCTCTGTGTGAAAATAAAATGATAAAATAATAATGGTGCCAGCTTTATAAAGTCATTTAAATTTGGCCCCAAATCTCATATGAAACTCATCATTTTGGCTCCCCTCTGCAAAATTGCGAGTTACTCAGTAAATATACATCAGTGGTATTTAATAATTTGATAATCACTATATATGTGTCTTTCTACAAAAATTTTTTACAAAACCAAAAATTTGAACCATGGACAGACACGGAATGACCCTATAACTACAGTATATCCAGCATCGTAGCACTCTCTACCTATTGATGTTTTTGATATCCTGAAGTACTGAAAAGCATGTGTGAATGTTACATGTCAAATTAGTCAGGAGAACTCACCCCATGTTTCAACAATTCCTTTGTATTTAGTGCATTCAGGTACTGGTTAGTGTTAGTTATGGCGTTAGTGGTGGTTACATGTCTAATCAAACATGACAGAATACCAAATATTAGATGCTTACACTCCCAGCTCAATGTGTAATGGGATCAGAAAGGTGTCTGCAAACACACTTCAAGTCATGTGAGTCTGTCAGCTCTTAATAAGTGAAAGTGAAGTGAAGGTCCTCGTGAGTTCGGAGCACCTGACACAGGAAGTGACCTCATCAAAGACTAGTTATCTGCCTCTACTATCTGGTGGCAAGACTGAAGATTTAATGGTTGTGCCTTCTCTCTTTAGTGTCAAGTTGAAGAGCTGATGATAAAACAGCTCTCTGTCCTGACTGAGAATCTGAGCCAATTCGCAAGTCTCACAACCCGAGAGCTGCAGTGTTTATACCAAAATTCACAGTCTTCTCATATTCTCGCATCAGAAATAAAGAACAAGACTTACTGTTACTATGTTAGCGGTTTATTGAACCATGCGAAAGTCAAATTTTTTAGAACTTACGCCAAATAAGCAGTTGCTATTATTATGTGTCACTTAACCAGGTTGTGCTCTCGGCCTTTATTGATTCATTTAGCTTGCGTTTTCTCAAAGATTTGTCTCCATGCTAGAGACATCAGGAGAGCTTTCATAAGCAGAGAATATGAAAAATCTCACTTTTCGAAGCATTCAAACGCTTCACGTCACTTCGGCACTGTTATTACGTGACCTTTTGATGTTGGTGCGCAATATGATTGACTAAGAGGAAGGCAGACAATAAGCTCATAATAGCCTTTAAAACAGTTCAACAATGCTGAGGAGCTCAATCTGCGCACAGACAACTTTCCTCATCACACTTGTTGAATAAAACATCAGGCTGAGCGCATGCTAATAGCTGACAGCGCCTTCTCTGTTTTGCACAAACAAAACCTTACTCTGTCTCTCTTGCGTTTCCACTCTTTTCTGCGCCCAGGAGTTTTAGCTTTGATGCATTTTACACCAGCCTCGGTGTTGACAAGTTATCTGTGACCTGTAAAGAGAAACCCCCAGAAACCGCGGCGCCGAGAATTCATCTTCGCCTTCCCTTTTCGCCTTGAATTGTGGTGGAGCAAACAAACAGGGCCTAAACAATACGATATATACCACATATCAATTACACTAAATGCCTCAGTATCTATACTTCACTGTCTCAACCACACACCGGTTACAAGGCACACACGCTGCGGCGGGACGATAATGGGTCGGCATTGTTCTCCACCATCTGGAGCGCTGATAAGACTTGCCTGTGTATAGTTGATAATAGGAGCCAGCGGAGTGTTAAACATTTCCTTGGCCCATGAAAAAGGTTCCATTAAGTCCAGTGACCCCAATTGAATATTAATAAGCTAATTAACAGATTTATTGTTCTACGCAATTTCTGGAGGGGCCTGATTTTTTTTAAGTGCTATTATTTTTGTCTAATTATTTTTTGCACTTTGTATAATTGAATCTTTGTAGCTGCCAGCATCCCAAGCGTACCTTGAAAGGAATTTGGACCTGCGTTTTTTTTTCTCTCTCTCTCTCTCCCTCTTTTACTCCACTCAGTTTTTCCCCAACAACAACAACAAAACAATGTTTTCTTTGATGGCAATGTGTTTGTAATTAGGCTTTACCCCCCACGTCCCCCAACCTCAACGGCAGAGCTTAGGCCTATGCATTTGTATTTAAAGGAGCTAGAATGTTTGTTCCAGGAAGGAACAGGGTGAGGTGTTGGATTACAAAACAGCAATCAGCGGGGTTACACTCGACTGCATCATTCGGAGGGTCTGGCAAGGCTCTTAAATGAGCATTGACAGCTGTGGCTGATAGATAGCATAATCAGCTGATGAAGAGGATACACTGCAGCGCTGCTCTCGACGGGCTCTTTGTATAGTGCTGCTGCAGCCACACACCGGGTTGCTGTAAAGGTTACCTTGAAAGAAATAAATGCAATTAGGAATGCGAATGATCAACACGGGTGATAAAGGGGGACCGCGAGCCTTCTGTGGAATCCACCAAATCTTGCTTGTGTCGGCATGTCGGTGATGGATGGCATACTCGCGCAAATGTTTTGTGTTTCAAAAGAGATGTTTGAAATGGTGTTCCATGCAAGGACACAGTCTAACAATTGCCTTTTTTGTGGTAAAATTGACATGCAACAGAATTTCAATAACTGTACAGGAACAGCGACTGGAATAATCGCAGACGTTCTGACAAGCGAACCTGCATTTGAAATATGTGGTGAGAGATTGGAAGGACGTGCGAGGGAGGGGGGCCGCCGGTGATGACCTTTTGATAACTACAATATAATTATTATTGCATTTTTTGCTATCTGCAACTTTGCTTAATTCTATTTATGCCCAGAATCCAATTCCGCCCAAATAAAAGCATCAATTTCTTTCGGTTACTCCACCAATATAACTTAGAATAATGAACTCATTTCGCTGTTATATGGAAATAGGGTCTCATTACAATAATTCTGCCTGATACACAAGCCAGCTGATATTAGGAGCCGGGCCCTACAGTCAGAGAGGTTATTATGCTATACATCACAAACTGCATTAGGCTCATAAAACCTGTCACCAAAAAGGTTGAGAAGTTGCAGCAGCCAGCCCTGTGGCTTCACATGTCTCCTCTAAAAAAGGAGACTCTGATGAATCAACCATATAGAAGAAGCTGATTAAAAAAAAAATTTCTGATTGTTGACGATTTCCATATACATTAAGGTATCTAGCACTGCCTCGGTTCAAACTGAAATGCAGTGGTAGCCCTTTTCTTTCCCGTCATCTTCTAAATCTACTACTGTGTTTATCTTAACATTAAAAAAACCTTGTTAATTTAATATATGGGTATATACACTACTGTTCAAAAAGGGATTGTAAAAAAAAAAAAGAAAAAAAAAAGATTGAAACTTTTTTATGCTTATTTTATTTTTGTATGATTATTTGATCAAAGACACAATAAAACAGTAATGTTATTACAAGTTAAAAGACTGCTTTCTCTTTGAATATATTTTAAAATATGATTTATTCTTGCGATGGCAAAGCTGAATTTTCTGCATCATTACTCCAGACTTCAGTGTCACATATGCTGATTTGCTGCTCAAGAAACATTTATTCTTAAAATTACTGTTGAAAACAGTTGTACTGCTTAAAATTTCTGTGGAAACCCGGATACTTTTTTTTTTTTTTTTTTTATTCTTTAATGAATTTAACTTTTAAAAATAACAGCATTTGTTTTGGCTATCACTTTTAATCAATAATTTATGCCCTTGTTAAATTAAAGTATTAATTTATATAATTTTTTTTGGAATAGCAGACTGCTTGTATATGTTATAATTTATTAAAAATACATTTATTTCATACTAAGTATACATAAAATTCATTAACATATTTGTTGACTTATGGCTTAAGACTTACATATATTAAATTATAATAATAATAAAAAATGTGAGTATTTCTTTATTGCACAATGCACATTTCTTAATATCATGTCTGATATTAAGGATTGTATTATCTCTGTATTATATCATTCTTTAAATACAAAATATTTAATGTGTACCTGACGTTTACTTGTGTTAGTTCCACTTTAGCACAATAAAATATACTTAAGTATATCTTAAGTTGGACCACAGCACTACTACTTACAATTAAAGTGCGTTAAGTACAAAACTAGTTGTTCCAATTTAGCTAAATTTAAGTTAACCAGTTTATTATACCAAAAATACAATTGCAGGGTATTTTTAGTAAACACATTATTAAGCATAATATTTAGATGTATTTGTAGTATACTTAGCACAAAATAAATGCATTTTTTTTCCCACTAGGGTATGTATGAATGAATCAGAATTGTTGAATGAATCGGTTGAATGACTGATTCATTGACCCAGAGTCACTAACTTACTGTCAGAACCTGCAGAAAAAAATTCCCACCACTAATAGGCTACATATATTTCTTTTTCCCATCTAAACTAGTATGAAAACAAACAAACAGACAAAAAAAAAAAAATTTGTTCATTTAGCTCATGGAAGCTAATGTATATGAGAATCAAAGCTTTAAGCACCAGATGCTGGTCGAAAAACGTAATGTGGCATTATTTTAATTGTTTTCCATGTAGCAGGCTGCTTGGTTCTTGACAGTTTGTCATAGTTCTTTGTGTTGGGCGGTGAGGAGCGGATGGTGAGAGTGATGACATGCATCTGCTGTTGATGCGAATTCAGTTGAAGGAGGTGTCGAAAAATTTGGCTGTAATTGCCAGAGCAAATAGAGAGTTTTAGCATGTATCTAGAAAGAAAAGAATCCAAAACTGTACCCTGGATAGTTAAAAGTTGCAGACAAAACAACAAAGTACAATAATTGTTTTTCGAGCTGAGTGCCAGTGGGAATGTGTGATGCTAAAAGCGATGCTTTCTTCCACACAGAACTCCCAGCAGTCAGATGTGGTTCTGCAGTCATTACGTGTGTCTCACAGAAAGTAATCTTTGGTAACAATCAATTACAATACATTTGCCTCTTTTGTCAGTACTTCATATTCTGTGCTGTGTAACTGGTCTGCTAAACATACCCTCTTTCAAATATCATACAATATATTCATAGGAAACATTGAGCAGTTAGGCTTCAAAGTTGTGATTATGATTTAGACTTCCTCTCAGTAGGGGAAATGAGGATAAAGCAGGGCTTTTTTTGTCCCATTATGCAGAATGAATTACTATGTTGTTCTGTTTTTAAGATGTCTGTCGTGGCTCTGGTGCTCTCTCAAAGAAATGTCTGTAATCTGACTGAGCTCATGATTGTAGTCTGAAGGCAAATATAAGGCTATATAAGGCAGCTTCATGCTCTCTGTGATGGTCCGCTAACATTAGAACAAACATCAATAATTTGCAATAAGAACTCAGGAATGTCTCGCCAAATGTTTTGTTGGGACCAGTAAATTCCTGACCCCACCATGCCACAGCATTCTGGCATCACCTTTGGGTTAATATTGGAAATGATGCCTTAAGGATGAACCAAGTATGAATTATGAATCCACATTCTATGTTAAATGAAATTTTAAGAATAGCTGGTTTGTGTCTAATGTAATCAGCAGACAGGGTGCAGAGATAAAGTTCTAAGGCCTTGTGTTAAAATTTGATGTTTAACTGCTTACCCCCAGGCCATCTAAGATCTATGTGACTTTATTTCTTCAGTAGAACACAAATTATGATTTTTAGCTTCAGTCGTTGCAGTCTCTCATTCGTACAATGCATGGCAAATGGTAACAGAATCTATTAGAGTAAAAAAAAAAACTTGCACAGACAAATCCAAATTAAACCCTGCGGCTCATGACGATACACTGATGTGTAAAGACACAAAATGATCAGTCTGTGCAAGAAACTAAACAGTATTAATATATATTTTTTTCTTTACCTTTGATTCACACAATGCCCAAACTGTTAGAACTCTTGTGAACATGCTTCTTCTTCTTCTGCTTTATGGCAGATCGCAGACTTATAAGTGCATTACCGCCACCTATCTCTCAAATGGACTACTGACACTCTATATACAATCTCAATTAGGAGTTTAGGGTTTAATATGGATTTGTCTATGCATGTTTTTTTTACTCTCATAAATTCTGTTTCCATTTGCCATGCATTGTACGGTTGAGAGATTGCAACGACAAGCTAAAAATGATCATTTGTGTTCTACTGAAGAAACAAGTCACCTACATCTCGGATGCCCTGGGGGTAAGCAGATAAACATCTGATTTTCATTTGTGGGTAACCTATCCCTTTAATCTTAAAGTCTAGATGAAACACTAGAAGTGACAGATCTTTTCTTTCATTTTGTGACACAAGTTAGTGTTGCTGTTGTTTAAAAAATGACCGGTTTAAAAAATAATAAACATCAATCATATTCACTTTTGAAAATTGATGAGATGAAAAATATGCCAGTTTTTATGTTTATGGATTATCCATTGTAAGTGCCTCACTTATTATACAAATAATTTATTGCAGTAATCGGCATTATGCCACAAGATCCGTTGATTGATCTTAACTTTAACATATTGAACCTGTAATATTAATTTACAGAATGTGTGAATAATTTGACTGAACTAAATGGGATCCAAGTATAATTTGGAATTGCGACACAATCGTCCCTCTGTCATTGCCTTGTAAGTATCAGGGAGGGAGAAGAAAGCAATACACTTGGATTTAGGGCTAACATTTCAATTATGGACTTCATCGAGAATGGTAGCTTATCCCTCATAATTAACATAAAATTGAATATATCATCACACAGCGATTCTATTTTAGAGCAATCAGGGCGCAATTTCCATTCGATTATGAATGTGGTTTACGACTATTCTGGGCGCCTATTGAAAGCTAATTAATTTGCAGTGAGGACAATTATCGGGGAGTTCATCATTTAGCTCTGTACTGGAAGCCCCCCCCCCTCCTTTATTCTAATTCCGTTCACTCAATCGAGGTGCTGGGACTGAACAAAGCTCATGTAAAGCCACTGAACATCAGTGAACCATAGCTATGCAGAGGGAACAGAGGTGTTGGGCCAGAGCTCTGCTTGCTCTTGGGGTTACTACTTCCCAAGCATAAGCCAACTTGGATGCCTGGCTGCCTTACAGCTTGAGCACTACTATACTGAATTGTCCACAGATTGCTCCATTATTTCAGGACAGCAGCAATGTAAGATGGACTAAAGAGCCATTATCTGAGTGACTGAGTGATCGGAATTTATTACATGTTTGACCTTTAAAAGCCTTTCCCCATTACAGATCTCAGGTGAGATTTTACTGGAATACATTTTTTATACTCGGCCAGATGGAGGCCCCCATACAATAAAGGAAACGAAGGAACAAATGAGCAAGTGAGCAAGTGAATGAATGCATGAGCAAGTGAAAGAATAGCCGGGTTCTTTGTGAAAAAAAGCTCTCGTAAAAGAAATCCACCAGAACTGATGGAGATGGGCAGGATTTTAAAGCACCTCTAATGCCTCTGTGCCCTTTCTTCGCAAATTAAAGAGACTTTGAACTGGCTGAGGAAGATGCTGAAGTTTTGTGCTTAATCAAGGTAGAAACACAAAGCCGGCACAGGCTCCCCGAAGGATCACATCAAAAGGTGCATCCCACTTTGTGCACTATTTAATCAGTTAAAACACAGATGGCAGCCTGCCTCGATTAATTAATCATATATGAAGCATCCAGCACCTGTGAGCGGAAAGTATGTCAATGCTACCGAGATCTAATTTGGATCTCAACATACCTCAGTATTTGTCTACAGAAGAAAAGACCCGCAATTAAAAAAAGAAAGCTTCTTTCATTTGTGCAAAAGATGCCAAGCGTAGTTAGTGCTTGGTAAACTGTATTGTAAAAGTTGCAGCAGCGTGCAGCCTTCGAACCTCCTTATCCCCCTCTGACTGACCGCTTTTCATTTGACTTGGCTCTCACTAAAGAGCATTGCTGGTACTCACCCGAGATGTATGGCTTGAATTTAATTTTAGGCCCATTAGTCATGTAGCTGAAGGATATATAAAAAGAAGATATGCACATTATGTGTGCATCTCTGTCACAGAGAGAAAAAGAAAAAAAACACCAAAGACATATCTGCTTCAAAGCAAAAATTAGTTTATAATTAGCCTGTAAAATTCACCGACGGCGAGAATATCAATGCAAAAGTGCCTGTCAACAGATTTTTTTAATCTCTGGTTTGTTGAGCTTTTTGATGAAACACATTTTTGAGGGAAAATAGGAAAATGTCAACTCCTTTTAAATCTGGACACTTTTGGGAAATGAGATGGAGAAGTGAATCTATACTTTTCTCAGAAAGCACTTTAAAGGGATACTCCGTCCAAAAATAACAATTCTCTCATAATTGACTCACACTTATGACGTTCCAGATGTATGAATTTTTTTCTTTAGAGGAACGTAATTTTCAGGAACATTTGTAGAAAAATAACCAATTTCTGTGATCAAGTAGATTTACCCTAAAAACTGACAAAATCTATGCAAAACCAATGATTGCAATGATTGTCTTCTGAAGCAAAATGATAGGTGTGAGAAAAATATTAATATTAACTTTTTAAACTATAAACCATTGCTTTCAACCAACTTTTAAATCTGCATCTATATGAGCATAACATAGATGTACAAAATTTTATTATTTTTCAAAAAAAACTGTTTCTATTCCATGAAGAAAGTAATATACATCTGGGACAAGGTGAGTAAATGAGATCATTTGTATTTTTGTGTGGAATATCCCCTTAAAGAGTGCATGAGTTTTATTGCTTTGTAGGCTTGGTTCATGGGTGACTGACCTGGTTTGTTGCTGATGTAGAGGTATCATGCAGGCCGTCATATGGCGACAATGTTTCTACCATATTTTTGCCGTCTCACAACTCCTGTATATTGCTGTCCAGGTAATCAAACTACTTTGAAAATCTTGTCACCTTGTAAAGTAATTAAATTTCCATGAAAGCACCATGAAGTATTTTTAAAGGATTATAAAAGTGAGGGTAATGAATGTGGACATGAGGCCTGGAGCGGGAAGAGAGATGCATATGTTGTAAAACAGCAGCTGTGTGGGCTTTTGAGTCTGGACCTGTTGCCCTACACGAACGTCAGGGTGGCCCTGTAATTCTGAGTGGAGACTCCCCTGTTAAAGAAAACATTTTAAACCAGCCTAAGCTAGACTTCTGCTCTTAGTTGGTTGCCCACCCTGGTCAAGTTGTTTTGTTGGCTGGTTTTAGAGAGGTTTTGAGCACTTTTCAGCGTGGAGACCTGCTAGCCACCTAGCTAACTGGAAGACCAGTTTAAACCGGTTTCCAACCAACTTGAGGCCCATTCACACCATGATAATAACTCAAATGATAACAATAAAGTTATCATTATAAAAATCATTATAAATGTAAGCAAATAATGTCCATGCCACAGCTATAATCATGACAGCACAGAGGAACGATATAATTGGAATCACTTTCATAACAATTCTTTTTTTCCCAAAAAAAAAAAAAAACATTACCAGCTAACCTGAATCATGCTGTAGACTGATTAGATGCTAATTCAGTTATTGTAATAGAGGTTGTTTTTTTTTTTAGCAGGGCGATACAAGCGTCACTTTTCAAAAAGTGTCCATGTTGATATGCGTGACATACTGATGTTCACACAGATGCTTGCAGTCTACAATTTCTCTTGTGACTTTTGTCTGTTTTCTCTTTTCTTCTCACTCACACACAGATGTAGTCTAACACCATTTCTCTTTATTCAGAGCAGCGATTAACTAAGTTTCTTTATGTCTCATACTCACAGTTCCAGCTCAGTAAAGTAGATTTATAGTTCAGGGCTACCTGAGCTCAACTATATGGAAATGACACGTATACACCAGTAATGTATCTCTATGGAGCCCTGTACCTCGGTCTCCCCTCCTTGAGGCAGTGTGTACCCTGCAGATGGTGCTGTTTTAAAAAGGATGGCACTGTGAAATGCAGCTCAGTTCTGCACTCTGTCTTACTGTTAGCACTTCTTAATAATCTCTGTCTATGTCTGGCTGATAAAGTTAGTCAAACAGCTACTCCAACACGAGTTGTTTACAGCTTTGCAGTCGTTTTCTACTTTATAGCTTGAATGCGTCCTCTTAAAGGCGCAGCTGTTGCACGTGTACACAAAGTCTGAACATTGAAGGGAGCTTTCAGAATGCGTTGTGGCTATTCGTTTTCATAGAAACAGATATTGACGAAAACATTAACAAACGAAAGACCCCAGAAGGCAGGAGAGAGCAGAAGTGCTTGTGGAGCTGCAGGACTGCAGTGATTGAGTACACTGTTTGTGCATTAGCAAAGTACAGCTGTGGTTAAATGAATGTTGCATCAAAGCTCACTCAATTAGAAGCAACACATGCAATTATAGCCGGCTCAGGAGCGAGGCAAGCCATGACCCCAGTGCTGAGGAATCATTTACAAGTAACTTACAGTAAAAAAAAAAAAAAAAAAAAAACACACTTGAAAATACGACACCTGGGATCAGGTTTCTTGATAAACTGTTGAACTGGCCACACAACTGGAGGTCAGTTTAGAATGACAGGCATATATCTGTCTGTTCTGTATGTTAAATTCTGTATGCTTCATTCTATCATTCTGTTATTCAGTCTATCATTCTATCTTCAGTTTCATTCTATTCTTTCTATCTATCATTCTGTTTCACTCGTTTAAACTACAGTTTATCTACATTTTATATCTATCGCTCAGTCTAGATGAATCATGCTATATATCGTTCTATCTACTGTACATGTATCATTCTATCGGTTTCTATATTTCAATCATTCTATCTATATACAGTATATTGTTTAATCTATGTCAGTCATTCTATCGTTCTGTCATTCTATCTGTAAATCTCTGTCTGTAGGGCCCATAAAAAACCTATAAGGCCAAGTTAAACATTAAACATTATATTATTATAATGTTTTTAAACATTACTTCAGACATAGCTTTGTCAAGTCAAAATGTACATTTTTTTTACATTGCCTTCACTGATTTTTTTTTAGAAACATTTAACAGTGAAAAAAAAAAGAATATGAAAAAATAAAATTTGTATATATATGTGCACATACATACAATACACATACATGTCAAAACGATGGTACATTAATATCCTGAGGTGATGCATGTCAAGCCAAGCCAAACTTTTAGGTTTTCCCTTAACAATATATGTGAGCTTTTCCCGAGCCAAGCAATGAGGCAATTCTTGTAACCATCCTCTAAAATGATGGCTTTCCATGTCTTTTCAATGACTAGATACTATATGTTTTTCTTGTACTAAACAGAATATCAGCATTTTCATATCAGAGCTAGTTAAAATGCAATTTACAGGGAAAATATTTTGTATATAGCGTTTTAGGACATTTGGGAACATTTTGTTTCATACAAAAAAAAGTCTAAAACTTTTTTTAGAACTTGGGGCAGTTCCATAAACAATAATATAAAGTTCCTATCTCTAGATTATCTCTAGACATTATATGCATTGATCGGGAATGTTGGGTTTAAACTTGTAAAGTAATTCTTCCAACATTCAAGTTTATCTTGAAAAACCATATAAAAAAAGTCACAATTTCAATTTGCCATGTTGTTTGTTACACCAGTTAAAACTGAAATATAAATGCCAGTTCAGGTAGGTTCTGATGCTGAATCATGGCACTGACATTAGACGAAGAGTCTTTCGCTGGATTAACGGATGAAATATCTGAATGTAACTGCCCAGACTCACATTGCGCTCTGGCTCGAATCAGTATTTAGAGCAACAGTGGACCACGTCAGCCCGGAGAGAAACTTAATCAACAGTAATATATACAGTGCGCCCCGAATCCATTCTCTATATCCAACAAGGTGATTTTCTCTCTCTCTCTCTTCCTTTCTTTATGAGAAAGAGAAAATTGCACATCTAATGAAATCCAATTTTATATTTCATTCTGAGGAGCACAATAAACAGAGAACAAGCAGTAAATAAGCTTTTCAAAAAGCTGATTACCAAAGCAATTTATTGCCAAGTCCAAAACCATAGCAGAGCAGAGATGTGTTGGGGGAGAATAGGGGGGCTTTATTTTATCTCTTTTACCTCTTTGCTTGCTGCATTGTTATTGGCCAGGTGTGTGTGTGTGTGTGTGTGTATGTGTAGGTCTCCGTGTGTGAGTATATTCATTTATCTGTACGCACTCAACTTTTCTGCGATTCCGTTGTCTTCTGATGAAAATACAACAGGGTTTGTGATTGGGGTCAGCCCTGCATCCATTTGAGCAGCAAATGAAGTGGAATTCAAGGCTCCTCCATTACCGAGGCCTTTTCTCATTGTTCCCGACTGCTTTCCATACAGCAGAGTCCCTCTCTAACCCAAGGCTGATTGCAATAATGACATTTTCCCACCACAACGATCCCGACATTTCCCTGATTGGAATACATACTGTAGCCAGCGTGCTCCAATAAATAGGCCTCACCTGTCCCCTGCTCCCTCTGAACAAAGGGTCCTGGCCTGTGCTTTGAGACAAATTGTCTCCCAGTTACAGCTGTATCATATTATTGTGTTGAGCTCATTTACTGGAATAGAAAAATTATAATTTCATTGTATTGGTTGTATAGTGGGTCCACTGATATGGCCCTGCTATTCATGAGCTTTTCATTATTGGATTTGGCTTTGAGACGTCTGGTTGAGCAGATCTTACAGGATAGAAAACGTATTGTCTCTGTATAGCCTCATCAAAGTGACTTTGTGCCGTCTACGACTTGACTTTAGAAGCGTGTTCAGTTTTCGCCATGCATTTTGCCCAAATGTGTCATCAGCATTCAAAATAGTGCCAATCTTGCTCAAATAGGAGATGGACTGAGGATGGCTAAAAGGGGGAGGTTGGCTAATGTTAGAAGAAATAAATCGAGCCGGCATAAGGTGCAGGAAAAGTGCACCGCGCAGATTATTCACAGTTATATAATGTACTGGGAGAGAAACAGGCGTTTCTCATTTTGGTCACTTATCCCTCATTGTAGAGGGGCTGTATATTTCATTGCTGCTACTGCAGCTTAGAGGATACATTTCAAACCAGCAAATAAAAATTGGCTAAACTTCCAAAATTAGCACTTCAAAGTCAAACATGATTTAGAGCGAGGCAGGGGGGGTGGGGGAGGGGAATGTGACTGAAATTTCTTATGTGTGCGTGTGTGCATGGGCTAGAGTACAAAACACCCTGTGTAGACCCTAAAACCAATTTCTAGGCAAATTGGTTTAATTTAAGAATGAGATCATAGAATAAGCAAAATGCTGTGGGGGCAAGTTTATGTATTTCTGCATTTATTTCGCCTCTCCTGCAGTCTGTCCTTTTGGAAGGGTGTAACAGGAATAATTTCACCCAGGGGTGCTCAAGCAGGACAGCTTAAAATACAGCATATGTTATCAAGCTAACATGCATATTCTACAATGAAGTACAGTCTCAGTCCAACCGCTTATGTCTTTGATGTCGAATGTCTTCCTCTGTTTTGATCAATTTGCTTAAAACTTGACATAACTGGGCATATCAGGGACTAATGTGTAGTTGAGGGGGGGGAAAGAACATCTTTATTTTAAAAAATATTATGCTGATGAAGAGACAACAGTGTGTGATAGCAGATCCTCTGCTAGCATGGCAGTCCAAACAAGGCCATATTCATAACAGAATTTGTTCTCATTCTGGGTATATTCATTTATTTGTTTATATATTTATTTTCATGCTAAATTCATGTTAAAGTAAAAAAATAAATAAATAATAATAATAAAATGGTTAATTGGTTACACTTCCGAAAAAGTAATTGATTTTATAGACAGATTAAATTACTTTATTGTAAAATATTTGGATTTCCGTCATAGAAAGTATGAGTTACCATATAATTTACAGTGAACATCTATATTTTATGCAGCACGACAATACACACACTTTTACAGTAAAACTTGTTTTTTTCTTGTCTCCTTGCAATTTCTGGTGAAAAGCTTTGAAAGGACATTCCTAACATTTGTTTTATTGATTTTTGTTATTGGTCCAGTATATTAGGTTTTGGTTGTTTATTTACAAAGCAGGTTGTAGTTGTTATATACTGTCTTGACTTTTTTTTTTTTTTACTGAATATAGTTAAAAAGTTTTGACAATAAATGGTAATGTGCACCAATAAGTACTTTCTACCAGCATTCATAAAATACAGCGTAAAGTATATGATTTCCTATGCTGGTTTGTACTAGTTAACGTTGGTTTGGGCCACTATTGAAAATACAACATATTATGGGAAATGCACTATAGCACAGACAAGGCACCTGTAGTTTTAATTAAACACATTTCACCTTTAAATCACCAGTAAGTACATGTGCAGTCGTGTGTGTGCCTGTGCGTGTGAGGTAATGCTGCAGCTGGGGACGATACGTGTGTGTGTGGTTGTGTATGTGGTCTTTTCTCTCATTATTTTTCTAGAAAATGAGCAATCAGGCATCTTGCACAGAGCCTGATTGTCTCCCTCTGTAAATCAATCCAGGAGCTGCAATTAAAAGGTACTCTTATGTGGTGTAATTGCTGTCTCGCTAATCCTTTATTTGCACACCTGCCGGTGAGTCTGAATTTTTAATGAATTTCTAATTAATGCACATTGTGCACTTGATTTATTTGTTAGCAAATGATGTCCCTGCTGGAGCAGTGCTTCCAGAAAGCCTTCTGTCATCCACAGTATAGCTGCATGTGCCACAGTTTGGGTGCAAATGTGCACATGTACGTCTGGCTTAAAGGTCAAAAGCCATATGCTGTCCATGTGTGGTTGTAAACGTCTCGCAGGTGGGGAGAAACATTAAAAGTTTATGGGGATATATTTGGCAATTGTTTTGGTGCCTTTATTCCTTGACTTGATGGCCTGTTATTTTCACTTTCGCCCAGTTTTTAGTTTGCACCTGTGAAAATTAGCAGATTTATCACTGCTGCACCGATTACAGAAATTAGGCTCTTTTCGTTTAGTTTTGTGTTCGTGTGCGTTTAGATAGTTTTATTGTTATGCTAGTGTTGTATGAAATATTTTTTTTATTGGCAGTTTGGACTTTGCCACACAGATACACATATTTTTAAACATAAGTACTTGTGTGTGTGAAGCAGTGTAGCAGCATTAATTATAACAAATAATGTGAAATTAAATAATACAGTCTTGAGAGGTATAAGACACACTTTATTTAAAGAAAACATGTTTTAAGTTCATGTTTGTCCTTTAATTACTGTGTGCTCTTTTTTGTCTAAAGTTTTGTAAGTTTTCTGTATGAACAGCATGAAAGGCTTCATTTAGCACAACTATACTAGAGAGTCTGCTTTAAGTATTGGACATCTGTAAATTAAAGTTCAATATGCTGTAAGACCCCAACTGATACCCTTCCCATTTCTTTCTCACAATGAATGAAACTAATTGCTTTAAATGGCAGATCCTCCGTGAAGCAGCTCTCCTGCGGTTCAGAGCTCATAGAAACAAGAATTACCACCAACAGATGAAAATCAAATGTAATGGGGCCGAAGATTGTGTCACCTCGGTCGCAATCCTTTAATTGCACTTCTTTTGTTCATGAAAGCCATTTGTAAATGCACCACTTTTGAGAGAGCAGTTTAACTCTCACAATGCCTCTGTGCCACAAAAAGACTGGAAAACCCAAGGTGGCACGACAAATTGCTCTCTATATTTTTCGTACAAATCCCATGCTGTTATTTTTCTCCAGACAACAGTTCATTATGAGGCCTTGTGATATTTTGACAGAGTTATAGCGTCAGACATGAACTCAAGACTTGAACCACCATGAGACTTAGGATGTGAATTCATTAATACGTGAGTGTTTGAATAAACAAGAAAACTGTTGAAAAATCGGACACTCTGCATGAGCAGACCTCACAGATCATTTGTGGTACTCAGTGTTATTATGACAACAGCAACAACAACGTGGAGTTTTTGAATTCATTTGCTTTATTCGAAATAAGACTATTTAATTCATCTGAAAACAATATGTCTTAGTCCATCAGCAATGAAAATATGCTGTTTCATTATGTCATTCTGTATATAAAATTGTCATCATTTATTATTTCTTTGTAGTTGTCTGACAAATGCTTTTGAAGCTTTAGCCATTTTTAGAGAGTTCAGCAATTACATTTGTTACATGGGCCTGCTTCTTCAAACTTTGGCTTTGGGATCAGAAAACAAACTCAACTATGAACATTTAAGAATCTTTTTAATTCACACTGGTAATAAAATTGCATTACAGTTTCATAAAATAAATGTTCCAGTTTATATATACAGAAAACAGACTGTACATACCCTCAGAAGATTTAGAAGAACAAGAGAAAAAGAAATGGAGCGAGTGTGTGTGTGTGTGTGTGTGAGAGAGAGAGAGAGAGAGAGAGAGAGAAAGAATTAGAGACCAAAACAGAAAAACATCACAAAAACCATACAGGCAATACAGTGCTCAGCTAAGCAGGCACAACTGTACATCAAAACGTGTAACTGCTCAGTGTTGGGGACAGGAAGGGCCAAAAGGTATTACATTTACAATAGAGTCCTCAGGGACCAATAGGGCTTTTACTGTAAAAAGTATTGCAGGCAAGCAGACAGATGCTCTTCTCTCTGAGAGCAGCAGAACATCCATCACACATAAGCGTGTGTTTGTGTGTGTGGACCGAGAGCTGATGTTTTCTGATTGGCTATTGAACTTGTGTCTCAAAGCTCCCGTTGAGCTGCCCCTCCTCATAGTCCATCTGACACAGAATCATGTTGTTTTTTAGGAAAAACTTGTCGCCCACACAAAACCTGCAGGAGAAACCAACAAACACATACAGTAGGTTAACATACATTCCAAATTTCTTTGGTTTCTCACATCAAGTTCCACAACACAGATTTGAAAACCATCTCCTTCACACAAAGTCTGAAATATTGTACCTTTTTTTATTGTTCTGTGGCTAGGTTTTTGTTTAATTTATAATCTGGATAGCAGATTATCATTCAGGTATCTCAAGAAATTTTTCAGATCAAAAGTTTTGGTAAATATGTGTACTTTGTCAGGCCTGAACAGACCTTTATACACTGAAACACTATGGATAGTTGGATACAATTCATAATTGAAGGATGTTTTGAACTGCATCGACTACACCTCACAAAAAGCTGAATTGCAAATGGCAGGATTAGAAATTTACTGACTTGTAATTCAAAGAATATCTTTTAAAAATTAAGGAGTATGATTTAATTGTACTTTATCTTTAGTCTGCATTAGAATTTCAAAAGGCATTTTCAATTCAGTGTGGAATCGTCTACAGCTCCGACATAAACCTTACTTAAAGGGTTACTCCACCCCAAAATGAAAATGGTCATTATTTCTTAATTAATCACTTACCCCCACGTCGTTCCAAATCTGTAAAAACTTTGTTTGTCTTCGGAACACAATATATTGTATTTTGGATGAAAACCAGGAGGCTTGTGACTGTTCCATTGACTGCCTATTAACTTAAAACTTACACGTTCAAGGTCCAGAAAAGTATGAAATACATCGTCAGAATAGTCCATCTGCCATCAGTGGTTCAATCTGAATTTTATGGAGCAACGAGAATACATTTTGTACGTGAAGAAAACAAAAATATTGACTTTATTCAACAGATCGTCCTGTAGTGCTTTATTGGAGAACATCCACAGAACGCAAACTACGTACACTATTTTGTGTTAACCGTGACACAAGGATATTTTTGTCTTTCCACGCATCCAAAAAGTATTCTCGTCACTTCATAAAATTCAGATTGAACCACTGAAGACAGACGGAATATTCTGACGAAGTCTTTCATACTTTTCTGGACTTTGACAGTGTATTTTACTTGGCAGTCAATGGAACAGTTACAAGCCTCCTGGTTTTCATCCAAAATATCTTAAATATCTTGTGTTCTGAAGATGAATACATTTTTTACAGGTTTGTAACAACATGGGGGTAAGTGATTAATGACAAAATTTTCATTTTGGGGTGGAGTGTCCCTTTAAAGGTCCATTTTAAAAGATATACAGTATACATAAAAATTAAATAAATAATAAACAATATTTAATGGAATATCTTGGAATACCTTGTGTCACTAATGTAAAAAAACAAAAATAATAATTATAGGTTTTATGATGTAAATATGCACAAATCAATTATTGAATTATTATTCAATAATATTTTGGTTTAGGTAATCGTGCATCAGTGAAAATGAACTTGTGGTACAGTCTTCATCACAGGCATCAGGAATGCTACTGTTTCTATGATGGTCTCAAAGCCTCTTGTGATGCGACAATAAGGTGCAGATCTAACCAAATGTTTTCAAAACCAACAGCATTTTTCAAAGCAGGACAGGATTGGCACCCAATGAAAGCATGCCACCACTTCTTTTCATTGGCAAAAACAAACAAAAAAAAAAAAAACTGCACCAGTTTCCAAGGAAACCCCACCGCTGAGCTTTTATTCCCCCTATGTTGGGGCTCCTCGCCAAAGTATAAATTGTTAGCCTCTAAAAACTTCCCGTGAAATTTCATGCCAATTTAAAAGAAAAACATTCCATGTGTGCACTGCATTTTTATATTGACAAGTTTGCATATGAAAGCCATAAATGTTGTATGGGCAATACAGCAACCATGATGAAAGCGTTTCCAATGATGTTTTCTCTTATCAATCACTGCCACGCCAATGTGCTGTGTTGGCAAAGGAATAGAGTGGAGAACGAGAGAACCAGGGTTGTGCGCCATCCGTCAGCAGCAAAGCTTCAATCACCAAACTTTATTACACACCTGGGGCCTCATTTATAACCGTTGTGTATGCACAAAACCTGCCCTTAAAGAGGTGTACACCATTTCCTACGCAAAAGGTGGAATTTATAAAAAAACAAACTTGACGGAAAATGTGCACACCTGCACGCAAACTCTGACCCATGCGTACAGACTTTTTTTTCCCCTGGATAATTAATTTTATCATATACATTTAAATTAAATATTTCACCCTGTTGGTGGTAATTATAGGTGCACAATAATTTAATCTTTAAAGTAAACTTCACATCTCATGTTATGAGAAAATATTTTTTGTGAGTACAACGATAAATGATGTGCACTTCAAAATTGTGGCGGACACTGTGGGATTCGGTGGAATGGTCCGGTTTTAATAGGACAAATAATAATAGCTAACTGTACAACCACAGCTGCACAAAAGTGTTGATGTCGTATGAAGGCATCTCTACAACATTATGAAAAATGCCACTGTATTTGAAGAATACAAACGGTAAGATTTGCACGTATCCTTTTAAAAATTAATTTGTCAATGGTGCGCATGTGGATGGGAATATGCATAGAAATGATATGCAGATGAAGTTATGCATATTTAAACTAGGCGTTGTAAGCTCCGTATATGGTGATTTCGGGGAGGAGTCTGGGTGGAGATGCACCCAATTTTAATTTTATAAATTAGACCCCTGGTGCTCACCAAATAAACCATTTATTCAATTAACTATTTATTCCAATTTAGATTCTTTAGAAGAGGCCTTAGTCAGTTAAGGCATGACACTGCTGATAAAGTTTTTTTTTTTCTTTTTAGGCATCAGTTGTAAATTGGAATTTGAGCTTGTTTGTATTTACTGTATTCAATAAGTTTAGCGTGTATATATGGCGGCTTTCGAGAATGACACAAAAGTCTTTTTTTAAAAGTGGGTCACACACTAAAGCATTTAAGACACTGTCACAGTCCTTTGCTCCCCAGGAATGTTTGGAAGGATGATCCTTGAAAAGTTCCTTCATCCAGCCGTTTAATTCCCTTAGCGAGACACATAGCGGTGATGTGCTTGGCTTGGCTGTGTATTGAGTAGGAGCTTTCTGGCTGACTGTGTTCAATAGGGCATTAACAGTTTGATCAGGCTTGGTATTGGTCTGCCAACGGTATTGCCACTGAAGCGCTGGTTAATTTCACTCAGCTCAAGCTCACAAATACAAACCAGGACAAAACTTGTAGGTTTGAGATGAAAACAGTATGGACCAACCGGAGTGTGTAAAGTCACAATGCTAGAAGTCATTAAGTGGTTTTTGTGGGGATCTAAAAGGTTCTTCTGCCTTTCTATATAGAAAGAACTAATTTTGCAGGCTTGTTGGTGATCTCATTCTCTCCTTACCTCTGATTACAAAGCTGACAGGCAAAACAGTCCAAATGGTAAACATTATCTCTGGCCCTCATCACCATTTCAAAGGCTGGGATCAGTTTACTGCAGGCTGCACAGTTCCCTGTTGTACCAAAGAGCCTAAGAGAAAACACAAAAAGCAGATTTACTCACTTATTACCTGTTCCAGCCTTTATGAAATCACGCAACAAACCCGAAAAAGGAAAGA
Source organism: Carassius auratus (assembly GCF_003368295.1). Classification (NCBI taxonomy): domain Eukaryota; kingdom Metazoa; phylum Chordata; class Actinopteri; order Cypriniformes; family Cyprinidae; genus Carassius; species Carassius auratus. Next base: position 188,608 of record NW_020527522.1, on the reverse strand, counting down.
ACACAACCAAAGAAGTGGAAGAAAAAAAAACGAAACAAAAAACAAACATCAGACATCTTAATGCGGTGAATCCAGCTTGCCACACATTAGGTATTTTTTGTTAATGAGGGTACAAACCTAGAAGTTAATTCTTAGCTAATGATCTAATTAAAATGATCACATGGTTCTAATCCCCTTCTTCAAAGAGTTTTTGCCAAGCACACAGTGAAGGCAATGAAAACAGGTCTGAGGCGAGCAATTGAACTGCTCAAAGTTTTTTCTCCTTCTTTCTTTTAAACCAGAGTAACTAATGAGACTTTGCTCAGACCAAAGCCAGCTGGATTTTACACAAGAGGCTAAATACTATAATGTAGTCAAAAGTTCAAAAGATTCTCCTCACAAGGATACTGCCTCTATCCTCCGCTCCTCTCCTCTTATTCTTCTCCTTTCTCTGTTACCTTCTAAAAGCAGAGTGAGATGTAGAGGCAGTGTTGTGAGGTATGTTACCTTGGAGAGGTAAGTAGATGCTTGCTGGAGCATGGAAAGGGACACAACTCACATTTTGTTTAAGCTTATTAGATGGGACACAAACCACCAAGGTCACAAATAGAACAAGGCATCGAGGCAGATCACTTTCCTCCACTACATCCGCCGTTGGATTTGCATTTTCATTTTCAAAGCCCTTACTCCAGTTTAATTTGGAGATTCAGACTCTGAGATATAGATATATACGTTTGGCAGAACAGGGATGCAATGCAACCCGGAAAAGCAAATGGAGAAAAACAGGGAGAGGAAAAGGGGGAAATAAGGCAGGATCAGGATGAGGCAGTATGCTTAACACTCCTCTAAAGATGGGGACTCCGTTGGAGAGAGAGGGAAACAAAAAGTTGCAGCGAGTTCATATTAGTCTCCCTCGACTTCATCTCCACCAGCATCTATCCAGCAGACACTGCTGTTAATTAAAGCAACAGAGCCGAGCGGAGAGGAGTCTTATGGTGGAAGAGGGCATGTTGTTATATCAGATAGGCGAGGTGTTAAAAAGAGCCATTGTTAGATCAGGTTACTGCTCCAGTAAAATGTGTTTATGTGGAACTCTGACACTCGGAGGAGGCCGTGCAACCCCAGCGAGGTGTTGCCTCACAAAAGAGTTCAGCTTATTAAAATAATGGGTCGAGTGCAGCTTTGTTCCAAGGTCAGCATAGAATCTGTGAGAACTCATAATTGCACATATAATTTATACTTTACATTTTGCACTTAAACTTTAAATTAGTGTCTGTTACACATCACACATAGAGTTGAAATAGTAATCATAGTAAGTGTATTTACAAACGGCTCAAAGTATTGCTCAGTTGTCCAATATGTTGTCAGTATTTATATTGTATCATTGCATAAAGAATTATTGTATTACTTTTTGGGGGCTGTGTCGGTGCAGATTTCTTTAATTTTCATTCAGAAGCTTTTGATTTAAAACTTTTAAACTTGTTTCTGATTCATTTGGGTATTTCGGTAACACTGACTATGTATACAGTATAAAGATATTCTGATCTCAGAAATTCTCACTTGGCTTCTCATGTAGTTAATAATTCAGAGCATTATTCTCACAAACACACACACACACACACAGTGCACTTAACAGTAAAGTTGACGTTTATTCAACTTTTTAAATTCAGTTCCATTAAACTTTATTCCGTTTAAGTTTATTTCACTTCTTAAAGATTCATTCACGGATTCACTCTACTGTCTCCACACACACAGACGAAACTAACTAGAGAATTGTGAAGTGTGACATAATATACCTGTGAAAATAAATAGAATATAAATACATGTCTTGTGCACTTTAATGCTCTTTGAATGTAACATGAATATTCCCTCTACAACTGGAATCATGGCAGAATATCATGTGAAGTCCACTTCGCAGGGCACTTACAGTCGAATGAGACAACGCTTGAATGCTGCTGCCTGAACAAGAGACCTCGTTACTTAAGTGAAAGTGTTGGATAGTGTTACTCGCTCGAACACAGCAGTGGATCTCCACCAAATTCCGGGGATCCCTTTAGCTTGAGGAGCAGTTTTGAACGTCACCCTTGCACGTTGATAGCTCCCTGGGATTGCCAGATCAGTCATTGCTCTACCATGGATTTAACCTCCCATAACTCCTGGACACCGGGAACTACCAACGTGTATGGTTGGTTTCATTCAAAATGGGGCCTTGAGACATATGCTTGAGTCAGCATTCAAGAGGGTTCCTCGACCTCAAGGGATCCCCCGAATTTAATGCGATCTGCTGCCACATATATATATATATATATATATATCTGTGGCATATCGGCGGCATATTCACCAATACCGATATATCTGCGACAGGCTCATATCTGCTGATAAAATCAGCAAAACAATATATTGGTCGGGCTGTAGTATTTACTGTGTCTCATTCATTATTTATTTTGCTGTGGTGTGGAAGATTAATCATTAAAAATTGTAATAATGAGAAAATCTAGATTTTTACATAGCCCTATATATTAGTATTTCATGCTTAGTAAAAATAACCATTTTAAAAAGGATAGATCATTCAAAAAAATAAAAATTTATTTGGCTGCATATTAAAGAGACTATGCCAAATCATTTGCCACAACATTTGACAGGACAACCCTTAACAGTGAGAATGGCAGTTTACAGTAGTTGGCTGAGATGTATCTACCAGTCATTCTTCAATCTTGGAAAGTTCTCAGATGGCGGGACACATAATCCTAACATCCGCAGACACACATTCATGGTCAGAGGCAGAAGGAAGGATTAAGGCGTCTGTCTGAAGGAGCGTGTTCTCTAAAAGGGAATAGCGCACAGATTGTGGTCGAACACATTTCAAATGTCATGCCTTAATGCTGGAGCAAGCAAATGGAGTTGGGAGTTCAATGTTGTGTTATCCTGGCTCGCTACTGAAAAGATGGTTGGAGTCCCTGGGGATCTGGAACAATTTTTTATGGCTCACGTCCATCATGTTGCACAGTAGAGGGTGTTACAGATCACATCACATCACAAGACCCATTTTCCCTTCTTTTCTAAATCAGGTCACAGAAAGCACAGGGATGGAAGTTACTGCTTGTTACGGACTTGTGAAAATTTAGGGACTTCTTGATGGTTTAAGAGTAGAGTCTTCTTAAAAGACAAGAGGGGATAAGGGACTCCTCACACGTACACGCACGCACACACAGTGACAGATAACCGGGCTTCTGCAAAGAAATCTGCGGTGGTTTAATTGTAGGTTTTTGCGGCACTATGATGGTCCGGCTCAAAATGGAGACTTTACTGGTGGTTAATTTAAGTGGATTAGGAGGTTATAGAAACTCATTTGGAAGGTCACCAGCAAACTTTGAAATACAATGGCTTGGATTTTCAGGCAATATAATTCATGATAATGTGAAACCAACCATTTTATCAGCAAGGCCATTTAATGTGTTATTCCAAGCAAAATGTGCTTTCAGGCCTAAAATGTCCATTGTGCATCAGTTTTGCTATATGAGTTGTCATTACAAGCTTTACTTTTTAATTGTTTTCTTGAAAACAAAGCAGTCTATTCAATAACAGATACTGTGATAACATTCATGAGCTCTAAACTCATGTTCCTTTAATATTATCATAGCCTCAGCAAACTAAAAGTCTCAAAGTCCCCTGCACACCTATTCCACTGAACAGGAGTGGAAAAATTTACAAAACAATAAAGAAAAGGAGAACAGAGCTTTTCGCTTCATAATCTTGTTTGTGTTTAACCAAACTTTAGTATTAAAGCTGAAAGCCTTTGCTCATTGTTCTCTATGATTCCCTGTGGCTCTGTGTAGACAGGTATTTCTCTTCTGGTGTTTTTTCTTAACTCCTCTAAAGCCGGCGTCAGCTTCCTTCCCTTTAATGTCTCTCTGTGATTAGACTTCAGCTGTTCTAGTCCTTTACTTGCATTCAAAGAGAATGTGGTTCAGTATTGTAAGTGTGAACTTGCAAAGTTTTAAATACAATGGGGTTCAATAGTGAGACCACAATGAAGACCTGGAATGTTCCCCCTAGAACACACACACACACACACACACACACACACACACACACACACACACACACACACACACACACACACACACACACACACACACACACATATATATATATATATATATTTTTTTTTTTTTTTTTAACTCTACACTTATTTGTTCCATTTATCTGCTTTATACATCTAATCATATTAATTATATCTATATATTTAATAATATATTTACTATATTATTAAACATCTAATATGTATAGCATACAAATTATAGAACGCATAAAAATACATCAGACTTTTGTATCCAACTGTCGTGTTTTACAGACAGGGGTCAACTGTATTGTGTTCAGGCATAGTAGTTAATCTTCAAAGTGAGATACGGTTGATATTGGGATTGTTTCCTCTTAAATTATATGACTAATGTCTTTTTTGCCTCATAGGGATAGCTGTGCTCGCTCAGTAGACTTCAAAATGCACTAAATGATTACTGAGACTTATCTCTGCCCTTTAATCATAATCACATGCTGGCTAGTAATGGATGTGCCATCATTAGGAGGAGGTGTAATCTACTTTATATTTCAATTAAAAGCACCCTTCTTTGATTCGTAAATTTTCTATATATATATATATATATATATATATATATATATATATATATATATATATATATAATTCAGGTCAGGGGTGAACACAGTCAAAAGAGAGGCACTCTCTGGTCATAAGGTCAAAGGATTGTGACCCCTGCAAAACAGATTAATCTATTTTTGTGTGCAGTAATGAAAAAGTATGGCCTGAAAGCCTATAAATCCTGCTATACTTATCTATTAGGGAAAGGGTCAACTGTGATAGCTCAAGCTAGTTTGTACAGTGGTGGGGCTGTGTGTGTGTTTTCATGGGGTGTGGGTTCATTATGGCTCTACAGTACTCCTGAAGGACAAAACGCAGAAGGAGCGCCGCTCATAATTAATGTGCGCATGGCAGGGCTCCAAAAACCCAGCCGAAAATAAAAGAAATGCGTTTGATCTGCCCACCTGTCTTTAATGAAGTGCCTCCCTGTATGGGAGGCTAATTCTGGGTGAGATTTCAGCTTCATTACTGAAGGCAAGCGGGTTGATTCTCTAGCAGTGTGCTGGAGGCGAAGTTTAGGTGGGACACCCTGTGTGGAGGCTCAATCACTCACGTTTAAAGTGAACACACCAATGCTTCCTCGCTCTGTCTGCATGGGGAAGGATACTTCTTAATTTGTTCCTTAATAGAATTTCATATTCGGCATCTCCAGGCATTAAGTAGCACACATTTATCACAGGCTGAAGAGCAGATGAGTGGGCTAGATTTCATTAGGACATCAGAGCTGGTACAGCAGCAACAGGAAGCTCGTTTTTGTGTGGTTTCCACCTTTCTCTAGCAAATTGCCAAGCATTTGGGGCTTATTTAGATTTTTTCCTTATTAATTTTATTACCACACATGCCTCGGTGTACCTATTATAGAGACCTTGTGAGGTCACTCTAACAGTATCATAACAGTCGTGATGTGCAAATTGTGTAATGCCAGTGTTACTTTCACTTTTTTTATTTGTCTAGTGACAAAACTATCAGTCAAATTTAGTCAATATTTTGTCATTACATTTTATTTCCATTTATATTTTTGCTGACTAAAGTGCAATATGAATCCTAATATTCAAGTTTTTTTTTTTTTTTTTTTTACAGTATATTAATTGATTTCAACATTTAACATACTCATTTAAAAACTGTAGTTCCTGAAGTAACATTATATTGTCTACAATATTCTTAATTGTTTAATATTTACAGTCACACTATCAGTTATGTGCTAGCCAGAGTTTCTAAGTTAGTTCAAGTTATTATTCTTTCTAGATTTTTGTTTCAAAAATATTGTTAGTGATAGGTTTATCAATGATTGTTTTTCATACCTTTTAACTGAAACCATTTTATTTTCATGATGCAAATTTTTTGAGAGTGTTCCACAAAAGAAAGTCAGTCAAACCTTTATGGAACTACATGAGGGTTAGTAATGATGACAGAATTTAAAAAAATTGGGGGTGAACTATCCCTTTAACACAGTTTTATGACGACAGTGCTGAACTGCATGTCTTACTGGGAAGGGTCCTACCAGTGGGGGATCTTTGAGGAGAGCAGCTTGGGGATAAATGACTGGATCTGGTTGGGAGACCCCCAGGGAATGGGATTTAACGCCCAGGAAATAATCATGTTTAATTTAGCAAACAGATGGCTTAGAGATAGGAGGCAAAACAGATCCTTAGACCTGCAGTTCTGACACTCAGCTGCCTGGGGTGAGCTGAAAATCCATAAACGCACTCATACGCAGTGGTTTATCTCTCAACTTAGAAAATGGGACGACACATCACTTTCATGTAAACATGCAAAACCTTACCCAGCTAAACATAAACAATCGCTACAAGATGCCACTCCAAGCTGTTTGCTCACTTGTGCAACTGGGACTTAATTGGAACACACAGAGTCTGGGTCGGTACACTGCGATGAGGAAAGAACAGGCACTTAATCTTCTGTAACAGCCTCAAAGAAAACATCATTTACAAGCTAAAAAAAATTATCTTCTCACCCCACAAGTTAGCAGATAAATGCAACAGGAGAGAGAGAGAGAGAGAGAGAGAGCACAGGGCCAGGAATGAAACAGGCAGGGTGGCAATCATCGGCTGTTAGATGAGGGTGTACTTTTCTGAATGTCATGCAGCTTGAGGTGTAACAAGCCCTTTCTGCTTTGGCAGCACTTTGACTGCAGCATGTTCTTACCTCAGGTAGTCCCTGCGACAGAGGATGAGATTGGCTTTAGTGTAGAGGGTGGAGCCCACTTCCCCCAGGCGGCAGTCGCAGCAGGCACATTTCAGGCAGTCTTCGTGCCAGTATTTGTCCAGGGCCTTGAGCAGGTAGCGGTCTTTAATCTTACGGTTGCAGCCGGCGCATCCCTTCTGTTTTCCTTTGGGCTGGACGGAGAGCATCGGCACACCTGTGGCGATAGGGAGACAAACACAGAGAGCATTGTGATTTACTGGCTGGCTAAACCAGTGCCTTTTCATGTTCCGCGCTCTTTTTGATGAGGGTGGTGACACCACCGAAGCTGTTTCATATGCATTAGCCACGGATGCTCTTCTGCACAGATATCCGTGCGGGTCACTTTGGACTGCGTTTATCCATCACTGGCCACGCTCAAAAGAACAGATGTTATTTTTGGCGAGTGACATACACCCATTTAATGGGGGCTTGAATGCATCTCTATGTTGGGATGCTCCAGGACCATCTCTATTTAGATAGCTGACAGAGGTATTTATGTTGTTTGGAAGATTAGCCATGGCCCTATTTCATCAATATGAGAATTGTTGTCCATGCTAAAAGCCTCCTGTGGGCTTTGTTTGTTATAGATCAACATTAACCTTTTAGAACACTGTTGACCGCAACAAGGCTGCTCTTAAGCTTCCAGTGAGATACGGTATGGCCTAAGTGCCTTTCAAACACGGACACACACACACACACACACACTAAAGCCTGATCTCCTTTTACACTCGGGCTCGCTGCATTGCGACCTGAGAAGAGTAACCAAGCCGGCTAAATCGCCGCGTTGTCATGTAGCTTCCCCCCTTTAAGCATGCCTTTTAGCCTCCTAAAGGACAAATAAAGTCCATTTAATAACTGCACTAAACACTAATAGTCTATCTGCGGTCTGACATTTGTGTGTGGACTAAAAGCCGCCCCCAGGCCAGAGCTGGTAACTCTGGCACTCGGCACCCCTCTGCCAGCACTAACAGGTCTGCCACAGCTGAAAGCGCAGGACAACAGCTCTTAAGACACTCTCTCCCACACTGAGCTATTGATCCGTCTAATAGAACGCGCAGCTAACCCGGCACTCTCCCTCTCTCTATACCTCTCTTTTGCTCTCTGCTTTCAAAACACATTTCTCTCACAAAGTCCACATCTGGACAGAGGGCTTTTTATTTCAGCATTAGCCTTTTTACAGTGTGGAAAAAGTGTAAAAACATTCTGTAAATATCCAAAGAATGTGTGTTATTCAACTGTTAATTTTAGGTATTTGTGAGGAATTAAATGTGATAGTCGGCACAGAATAAAAATTCTGTCATTATTTACTGATCAAAACTTGACTTTGGTTTCTTCTGCACTGTAAAACAAAAAAATATTGCATTTTGAAGTGTAAACAAAACTTAACTCTTTTTTTGGCCATACTTTGAAAGTCACTTGGGTCCAATGTTGTTTGGACCCTACTGACTTCCATCATATACAACAACTTTTGTGTTCCACAGAAAAAGAAAGTCAAGCAGGTTTGGAAGGATTTCGTAGTTAGGTGGACTATACCTTTAAATGAATATTTTCCTGGTATCGTCATTTTTATGTAATGCTTAGCTGATTGTAAGTGCATCTGTGTACGAGACGAGATGTCCGTTAAGAGTATTCTGATGGCAGAGGTCACAGGCAGCAGCTCTTGTTCAGCTCTGGCTTTAATGTCCGGTAATGGCTCTACTGTACATGATCAACAAATGTACGCCAGTGGGCATGAACTCCATTATCCGGTACGTCGCATGCAACTATCAGCATATTAATGTTTTTTGTGTGTATCCTCCTCTAACTGGACTAACCTTGCACTGTAGTTCCAAGAGAGGTTTAGTGCATAAGTTTGAAAAAAAAAAAAAATCTGTATTTTTCAAATCTTTCAAAGATGAAGAGCCAAAATTAGACTTTTGACAAACTTTACTTTTTACTTTAGAGTATATGAATTCACTTGAATTCTACTTCCTTACATTACACTTTTAATTGCTATACTTTGTCCCATTTACTACCTCGATTCAAATTCGGCAACTGAATTGGAATTTAAAAAGGCACTCTCAATTCAATTCTCAATGGTGCACAACCCTTGCATGTGCTCATTCACACACTTTCCCTCTGTGATGCACATGTTCATTTATTGGATTCCGATTTGTTCAGTGATTCTGGATCATCCGCACATCAGCGGTGCTATGAATACTATAATTAGCATTTCCTTGGTTATAAAATGAGGTAAAAATGTAAGGGCACTCAGGAAAGACTGAAAGAGAGAGAGAGGGCAGGAGAGCGAGGGCTTGTTAGATAAATTTATGACTTGGATGTGAATAAGAGCTCCGTGGGTACTCAACCATCTTATTTCTTTATCAAAACTGGAAAAAGAAGAATGCTAATTGGTCTAGCGCCACTGATGGGAGCCATCAATTAGCGGTGTGCTTCCCCCTCCAGCTTCCTCCACATCCCCTTACCGGCCCCAATACGGGGCTCTTGAAGCCGTCACATTAGGATCACAAAACTCACTATAAATACCAATGTTCAGTATAAATGAAGGTAAAAAGCCTTTAAATTGAAGCCACACTAGCTGAGGGCGGTCGTTTTCTACCTGCATTTCATGGCTTGTTAGATGTGCACTCTGCAGGTATGCCAACAGTACTCTCTTGTCTGCCTTCTACAGAACTAGAAACAGTCTTAATGAGGAGAGAGAGAGCTCGTCTGCGAGGAAAAAGTGTGTCTTGTGTTTGTACGTGAGTGTGTGTACGAGACGGAAACGAGCTTGGGAATCAGGCTCCTTCAGTTCCCCAAGGGATGGCACAAAAATCTTTAATTTGCCTTTTATGACAGCTAATTAGTTATTCTATTCAAATTCTTTGCTTTAAATAAGAGAACTAATTATACACAAAGGTCGTTTCCCCCACCTCAGGAGAACCACACATAATTGGTTTAGGCCCCCACTTTCCTCCCACCTTTTAACAACGTGCATTGTGGCTAAAGAAAAAGTTAACCATGGCGAGCTTAACCCTTTCTGTTGTAAACCACTCAAGGCCCATATACAAAAACCTTTGAGCTTTCCCGTTCTGTAATTACATGGATGAATTCAGGTTTGTCGGTAACTGAATATGTCCATCACACCATGACAGGTTTCCTAACCCAGATTTAAGGCGGCTAACAACTCCTGTCTCACCAGGCTAGAGCTACCTCCAGGATGAGTTAGCTGATGTGAGGAGCGCTGGATTCTGTCTGAGCTAATCATCTTGTTTCTGCCATCGCTGAGAAACCTCACATTGTTTTCCAAAAAAGAGCCAGCTAAGATATGCTTTTAGAAGCCCTATATAGCCTCAGCACATTCTAAACCTGAAATGACAGAGTAAATGACTGAATAAAAGTACGTAATGTTGACTCTGACATCAGCAAACTGGTATTTTGGGGTTTATGAGTGCATCTGTCATCATTCTTTGCACAGCCTGGAATCTCGGTAGGAGACCCTTCCCCCATTTCTTTTATGCAGAACAAAAAAGTATAACATTGTAAACAGAGACACAAACTGAGGTGGCAACTCCCACTTAACCCAATCCATTTAACAGATACAAGTGCCTCTGACCTTCCTATGTCATTTCATGTCACAAAAAAAGCATATCCTGCTATCCGCCACTTGATTCATATCCTAACAGTAGATGCGTTTTTTCCTTCAAGAGGCAGCATTTGCCTTGTCAAACATTTCTTCCAAATAAATAAAAGGGAGGGAAGAAAATAATTCGCTATTAGTAATTGGTGCGCACCCTGTCATATGCCTCTTTTCCACCCATCCACCCTTTACAGACCTTATCTCAGTCGAATATGTATGGATGCGTTTTTGCATTTGAAACTGTCAGACCATGTACTTTCCATTATAAAGATAGGATCCGGTTTCTATGTAGGCGTTCATTTCAAGTTCCATTTTTGTGGATATCGAAAAAAAAAAAATCAAATCAGTGCCCTTTTGATGTATTTAAAGTTTATAGCATGAGGGAAAAAAGTCAAGGAATCATTTTAAAGCATTACAGCACAATAATCATATCTTTTTAAAAAAAATGTCTTTGTAGTCAGATATTGTTTCCTCTGTTGCATCTTTAAGTAAGCACACAGTAGAAGCCAATAATGATGCCATTTTAAGAAGGCATGTTATAATCTGCTCTTAAAAAGAAAGTTCATCCAAAAATATATTCTGTCATCATTAAGTAACCCTAACCGGTATGATGCTCTTCTTTTGCAGAATATGAAAGCAGAAATTTCAAACACTTTTTCCTTTTTTTCTGCAATTACAGTGGATGTTTTTAAAAAATTGACATTCTGAGTCGTGAATGATTGATTCTTTTGTGTAAGGTTTTTTTTGTTGAATTTCTGGTCGAGTAGGTTTACAAAATAGATCTGAACGATTTGTTCAGAATCTGATTTGAATCTGACTGATCCTCAAGCTCACTCAATAATCTGGTGAGAGCAGATAACAACCCACGGGAGGTTATCACTGAATAACTTGCACTGAATTATTTACAATTTGAAACTAAAAAAGGAATTGAATTATCTTTGCTGGAAATTTGAGCTTTTGTTTGACTTACAAACTTTATATTTTCAAGTTTGAAAGTTTAAATTCTCATTTATTATAATTACATGGAAAAGACCAACATGTTTATGACCACATCATCAAATTCAGGCACACCACTAATTACAATATGCATAAATTATAGAAAATTCATTATTACTAAAGTATAAACATGGCTTTGTACTTTATGAGGGCCTGCATAGAATCCCACAATGCCCTTAAACGAACCTCAACGGCATAAACCATGTGCATGACCTCAAAACATCTGAGAAAGGGACCAATTTAGAGGGACAAAGTGCTGGAGACTTAAACTACAGATGTATGAGGGATTACAGGCAGTCATCTGTCGCAAAGCTGTTGGCATGATTTTTCATGTATGACAACCTTTGGTTATGTCAGCAGCAATGCATGCATGGAGCAGAAGGGTTCTCAGAAATATTAAAAACCAGCAGTGAATGAAAAGTGTCTGAACTGTTTCAATGGCAGGCGGACAATACAAAGAATTTTAGGTCAGATGCAACAAATCCTTTAGTTTAACAGGTATGATTCCAAAAGCAATGTAAGATTAGAGACGCTCATTGGTTTAAGGTAGTACTCCGAAAAGAGGCAGGAGCGCGTGTTGGGGATGAGTGTATGGTGGTTGAGACAGATTGCACTAGAAGGGCAACAGTGTGACAAATGAAAGCTGATGTAGCCATGGGAGGTTGTAGTCTTTGATTGAGCTGAACCGTTTGCCAGAAGGGAGTCTTGGTGGTGACAGGGATGGGACACTTGATAAGCACTTGCGTCTTACCCCGACAGTGGGCAGATGCAGTCTTGAATCACACATTTACTAGCTGAATGGATGGAACTGATATTGTAGTTGGTGTTTGGAATTAAAATGTACCAGATAGGATGTAGTTTTAAACCTCAGTCTTGAAATCCAATATACAGTAATTAAGATTTTGAGTTCACCTGACCCTGCTCAGAGATGTTTTTTAGAGGGCATTTACATGTGCAACTCTCTTGTATTCAGCTTCAGCTAGATCAAGCTAGACCAAGAATAACAAATGAGAACTGAAAGCTTTTATTGAAGGGATTATTCACGCAAAAATGAAATTCATGCCATCATTTACTCACCTTCATTTTATTCCAGTATGCATTTGTTTTTGTGGAACACAGAAGATATTTTGAAAAAGTTTTGTTTTTTTCAATGTTGTTATCGTTGTTTTGGACTAGTGGTTGACCGATATGTGTTTTTTGACAGGCGATGTCGATATCCCGGAAAGCAGGGGGGCAGATATAAAGCAGATATAATTTTTAAAATTATTATTATTAATATTTAAGAAATTTTAAATCATTTGACAATGGATTAAAAATAATGTGTAAAAGAAACATACTAATACTTTAGATGACAGTATTTTTCACAAAAAAATATTTAATAAAATTATAATATAAAAAAAAGAAGAAGAAAAAAAACACTAACCAGCATTCCATATTCTGGGAAGTTTTTGTGCATTGGGAATCATATTTTTCAAATAATGCCAGAGTAACCCTCATTTTACATACAACACACAGTGAAAATGAATATGACAGTGGGCAAATGCATAAAGCGCAACACAATTTGAAATCAGAGTTTAAAGTTTAAAGCATTCAATTCACATGCTGGATAAAACTGCACACTTCACAAGATCATACAGCTGGATTCGACTGAGTTTGCAAAGTTTGTGAAATTAAATGTTCATTAGTCATTCAAAGATTTGTTCAAATTATATAAATGCGTATTAGCTTAATGCTGACGGCAAATGAGAAAGTATTATAACGTTTGCCTTTCTATTACTAATACGCCTAATCAAATAAATCGTTATAATACTTTCTGTAAAAACAAAAATGATGACTTTGTGATTATATTTTAAATATTTATTATTTATTTACAGGGGGATGAATTTTAAAGTGTCACTTTTCTGAGAGGGGTTTGACAGAAGCTGAAGCACACAGCCTGCTAATTATTTGAATTAATAGAATGACAGATCATTATGCCAAATAAGCATGAAAACTATTTAAAATTAAGACTATTTTAAAACTACTGTGATGAACTTTATCATAAACCAAAGATTTGTGTTAGCTCTAGCTGTGCATAGGAGCCCATTGTGTGCATGTAAGCCATGACCATAGCAATCTGGACTATAATTTGTCAGCCAGCCACCGTGGAGGTTAATGGGGAACTAAGGCAGATGTCCTGCTATTGTCTGTGTGAATCAGTTGCTTTCAATCAGTCCACATCATTACTGTAATTGAGCTTGTAGACACTAAGTCTCCTTTCCTGCCAAGACAAAACACATCTGGTAATAATATCAGGTAGAATATGACAGGCTAAATCACAGGCAAATTAATAAAGAGCTTGATCCTAGTTGATAAGGACTAGGCAGAACAGTCTGAAACATTGATTCATGTGTTCGGTGGACATTATGCAGCACAAAATAGGAGAATAGTATATGTTCAGCTGTAGCTTGTGGGTAAATGAAAGGTAACACAGTTGTGGATGCTCTGTTTATGAAATCAGGCCTGTCTTTGCAACCCAGAAAAGTTCAGAAGAAGAATACATTTGACTGAAAGAACAACAAAGGAAGATAGAGGAGAAAAAATAATGTTTGACTGAAAGAAAGATGAAGGAAGAAAGAGGGAGGGAAAAAAATTGAGAGAGAGATCAGGTCTGGCACGACCAGTGTGGTTGGAACGAGAATGTTCATTAATATGATGCACTTTCACAAACTTTAGCAGCCTGCTGCCACTAATAAGCCCCGGTGAAACGGAGCAGTGCTGCTCCTTCGTAGTGACCCTGGCACTGCCCGGGGATAAGGGAGGGTTTGGTCTCCGGGAATAATTGCTCTTTTCACATGTTACAAGTGTCCTGACCCCTGCGGTCGGCAGCCACTTTCCCCGAGCATAATTACTTCTGATCCAGCCAAAATGAGGCAGCCACATTAGGCCTGCAATAACACTGGCCCGGCTTCAAGCATAGCAGTATGGGGAGTCTGGGTAAAGCAGAGCCTGGAAACAGGGGGTTTCTTTTTTCCAAGCCCTGGCGGTCATTTCCATCACGTCAGAGGTGCATTTCTTACACTCGCAGTCACTTCTAGGACCAAAGGCCTTCTTTCTCTCTTTCTGATGAGGAGATTGAGAGGCTAACTAAACACAATGTTAGCTCCTGATGCTCTGCTGAAGCTTTGGCTAACAAATTTGATTCCAATTAATGGATAACTTCATTAGCGTGTGTGTGTGTGTGTGTGTGTGTGTATGTGCAAGCATGTTGTTCTTTGCTCTACACTTTTCTTTCTCCTATTAATTTTAATTTATTCACATGGGGTTAATTAAAAGAAATGTATCAGCGATATTGCAACAGCTATCTAATTAAATTCATTACTGCTTATTTTGGAGACGTGCGAAAACTGGCAGTGTTATTGCAATAGGCAAGTTGTTCCAACACTTTGGCGCTCGCATGGTGAGAAAAAAGCTCTAGAAGGTGAGTTGTCGACAGACCAGAATCAGAAAAGCTTGTGTGAATGGAGAGGGAGAACAAACCCGACTCAGGGGTTAGAGGAGTTTAAGAGGAACAATCAGTTGCTCGATAGAGAAAGAATAGGGAGGTGTGTGACCTCACATCCAGCCAATCAAGCGACACCCGTCTAGAAGTAGTTCTCTACAGTAGGCCTGGAGTGCGTGTTTGTTTTAGGTCTTCATTTAGACAGAGCTCAGAGATGGCAGCCTCTACCCATTTACTCCACCAGAAGGCATAAACTGTCAATATCCCCCACTGATGAATGACTCTTCATATATATGAACTCAATTCATTTTCCCCTCTTTTCCCACAGATTGCATTTGCATCTGAATAATGGAATAAATCCATCTATTCTCCCTCCAGATCTTTTCAGACTTTGAGGAAAAAAAAAGGAAGACAATCTTATCTGCTACTTCATGACTCCTGGCAAGAATGTAACCATTAGCACCGTCAGAGCCTCTTTCCACCATCCGTTGCACAATGATGCCCCAACACTTTTTAGCCAACATTAAAAATGCATTTGGCTAGGCATAAATGTAGGCTTTCTAAAGTTTGTCACTCCCAATGTTAGGTAGTGATGTATGAAATTCCTCTCTCCCCGGCAATTACTACACATTTAGCGTTTCAAAAGATATGCCAGGAGACAGGTGTGCCATTCAGAACCATGCTGCAAGGTTGAAAATGGAGGAAACGCCATGCAGCACTACTGCATTTGGGCCCTGTTAAGAGCTGAATAATGCAAATCCACCACGGGGGTATTTGTTTGGTGTGTGGGGCCTCTGGGCCACTTGAACACGGTCTCGGCTGCCCATCTCCTTATGGGGTAAATAATGAAGAAGGGTTTGGATTTCAACAATTACATTTCTTTTTCCCAGGCTTTTTGGTTTACTGTACCAGCCTTAATCAGGTGAACATTTCTGTGGCGTTATCATTGAATATATTAGAAGTATATCATTGAGTATATTTTGGATTTACTACAGTTTCCCAGCCATGTGTGCTTCAGGGCTTGTTTCAAGTGTCAATCTATATTTAGGAGATACTTATTCTTACTGCTAAACAATTAACAATTAGTATTTCAAGTCTGCGAGTTTGTGTGTAATTGGTAAATTTGGTACTTATTTTGGGGATGTCTCCATTAGGGAAAAAGCAGTCTTCCATGCTGTACATACATTAGAATATTCAGGGGTGCACATAAGTCATCAGGTCCGCGACATGCACAGTCCAAATAAAAAATGTGCTATGTAAATAAGTTCTGACAGTGCATTTGCGGACCGACAAGGTTGTAACAAGGCTGTTAATGCACAATCACCATTTTAGAACGACAAACTGTAGATTTCTTTTCAAACTTAAAGCATAAATCTAGGCTATACCATGCCATTTTCAAAGCACAATGCAAAACTGCTAAATAAAAGCCTGCTTATTTTAAGTTTGAAAATGAACACTTTTTTTTTTTAGAAGCTTTTATCCAAAGCGACTTACAATTGGGGGATTCATAAAGGGATCCTTCTTAAAGAGGCAAACAAAGAAAGTAGTAGTAAATATTAGCATTTTATTTTTAAGTTTACTATAAAATAATTGTATAAGCATTTAATACTAGGCCTACCTTTTATGAGAACCAGGCTTAAAAAATGGTGTGCACCTCTGATAACATTAATAGTGATGCATACATTCAGTTTGTGCATTTAATTGTATTTTTTATTTTTTATGTATAATATCATAACCATTTATTGGTTATTGGCCATAACATGAAAATTATTATTAGCTTGCTGTTATCGACCAGAATTTCAATCTTCTTCTCTAAGTAAAAGGTTTGGTTTAGCTTATAGTCATTATAATTAGCTTTAAATTACATTCATGTTCTCATTTCAATGACAAGTTAACTTGAGTGTATTCCAATCATCTCCATAGCAGCATTGAGAGCGCAATAACTGAATGACCACACCATTCATCCAAGGTTACTGAAGTTGCTGGAGAATTCAAAAGTTAAATCAAATGGCCAGTCCATTATAAGCTCCAACCATGCATGGGAGACGGTTACGTTTAAATGTGTCAAGAAAGGATAAAATTATCGGCTGGCAGAAAGAGGGGTTGCCGAGCATTATTCAGCCTGTGCTCCGTTTCCAACTTCAATTAAAGCAGAGCAGAGGGGCCAAGTGCTTGGACCACAGCTGCCACTCAAATGGATCAGAACCATCACACGGCACATTGATTAAATTAGCCTCACCAATACTGTGCCCTTCCCCTTTAAGGAACAATACAAACTAACTGGCAATCACTGCCTTTAATTAGGTATTCAGTATTTGATTTATCGAAGGTCAGCCAATTAACTGTTGAAGTTAGTATCTCATTAAGTGGACTGAGTTTCCATTTACCAGCCTCCCTCCAGTGCTTTCTCTAACAGCATCCTCTTATATGTTGTGGCTTTTTTATTAAAAATAGGAATAGATTTTAATATCCATGTAATATTTGGATGGAATGTGTTTACACAGGCTATATTGGATTTCTCTCCCCCAACTATTTTCTTAAGTATTTTACATGAGCTCTGTTATTATTGGTTCGTGGCGCATATATATATGGAAAGTTTATTGAGCTGGGGGGAGTTTTCATTATGTTGTCCCAACTGAAAAGAAAAAACCTCTGTCCTACATGTTTCCTATATCTATAGCTGTGACCTAGTCAGCATTGCAAACATTGATGAATAGAATCTCTACATTTAAAATAAAAAAATAAAGGCATTATGATAAATAAGCAGATGGTTTGGCTTCTCCTTGAATAGCAGAAATACTATAAACAGAGCTGAGCATGAAGGTACAAAAATAACATACATGTACATGCCTACCTAAAATACATACAATATACTACTACCATTCAAAAGTTTGGAGTCAGTAAGATTTTTTTTTATACTTTCATTCATCATGTTTTTACCATTAATAAAAATAATGTTACTTGAGCACCAAATCTGCACATTAGATTGATTTCTGAAGAATCACGTGACACTGAAAACTGGGGTAATGACTGATAAATATTGCCATCACAGCAATAAATGACATTTGAAAATATATTAAATTTGAAAACTGTTAAACCGTAATTATTTTTACTATATTACTGTTTTTACTGTATTTTTTTATCAAAGCGTTGGTGAATAAGAGAGACCTTTCAAAAACAATTTATTCATATATTTTAGGTTTAACTTTGTCATTGCACATGTAAGGTACAAGCAAACGAAATGCAGTTAGCATCTAACCAGAAGTGCAATAAGCAGTACAGGATAAACAGTGTCTACAAAGTGTTACAAATGTACAATAAATATAGAGATAAGGGTATGGACATAATTTACACATTTTTAAATACTATCAGCATGATATACAGATAGGTGTACTATGAACATACTATACAGATGGATTATGTAATAAGTGTATGTACACTATAAGCAGAAACTATGAACAAATGAACATCATCAACTTAATGATGGAGTTGGATCCATGCACAGGCTTGCAGTTGTGGGTGTAGAGGGAGTAAAGGAATGGTCTCAGCACACAGCCCTGTGGTATGCCGGTGTTGAGTGTGTTGGAGCAGGTGTGGGTGTAGAGGGAGTAGAGGAATGGTCTCAGCACACAGCCCTGTGGTAAACCGGTGTTGAGTATGTTGGTGGTGTAGCAGGTGTGGCCTGACCTAATATGCTGAGTCTTTGGTCAGAAAGTCCATAATCCAGTTGCAGAGGAAGGTGTTAATATTCAGGTCTTTAAGTTTTGTGGTCAGCTTGGAGGGAATGACAGGGTTAAATGCTGAGTTGAAGTCAAAAAAAAAACATACATACATATGTGTTGTAATTGTCCAGGTGAGTACAGAGTGCAGCACTGTGCATACTGCATCATCTGTGCTCCTATTGTTACGGTAGGCAAATTGGTGTGGGTCCAGTGTGGGTGGGAGGCAGTCCTTGAGGTGTGCTAGGACTAGTCGCTCAAAGCACTTCATAACGATGGGTGTGAGTGCTACGGGGCGGTAATCATTTAGGCACATCGGGGGGGGGGAGGGAGTGTTTCAGCACTGGCACAATGAATGTGGACTTACGGCATGTTGGTAAAGTTGCTGTGTGTGTTTTGTGAAGTGAGTCAAGAGGCTACAATCTCCAAACAAATTAAAGCAATAGTTTGAGTAACTTCCTCACTCCACAAATTACAAATTGAATATATTGAACTGTGCATCACTTATTTCAGAATTCATCTTGCTTCACTCTGCTGTTCAGTAATCGTCAACAGCAAAACACAGATGCAGATCAGCTATACCAAGAACTACAACTTCAACAACTCACTGTGTCATGCGTACATTCAAACGTTATAAACATACACAGTAAATATATTCTGCACATGCAAACCAATTGCACACATACAAATGCATGCACACTGTAAAACTAATTTATATCATCTTCCACAGGCTCGGTTCGGGCTCCGGCTTGCGCTCCGGTTTGCGAGGTAAAAGTGCAGTCATGTGATGTGTTTCGATAAGCGCTAGAAAGATTTGAAAATGAATGCTGAGTAGGTGTAACGCAGGCTTGCCTCTGGCGATTACGTTTTGGTTGCACCAGCAACTAAAGCAAAGTCTGAGGTGTGGAAAAGTTTTGACCAGGTTTATAATGGGAATAATGACGCCCCATCAGGGAGCGTAGGAACCCGCTGAAGCCATCTACAGTGGATTCAATCATTTTCCTCGACAAAAACAATCTCTGAGTAATGTTTTTTCAAATGATAACTAAATATTAATTGAGTATTAAATGCATAATGTGGACAGAGTATTTACTCTAATGTTGGCATTATTATTTTATTAAATATCATTTGCTAGTGCGAAGCAAATCCGGCAGAGCCTTTATCTTAATTTCGTTATTGCCAAATATCCATATTAATTAAAAATTTATCTTAATTTAATTTGTTAAAAATTACTTGTTTTTATTGGTGCGTTGGTCTATTTATAGGCTAAAATGAGCCTATGTCTAGAATGCTGTGATGTTACGATGTCACAGAAGACTTATTTTATTTCTTTATTCCAACTTCCAAGTGGTCTAGTCTACGTTAGTTATGAATAGATTATGTTAAAACATGTATAAATGACTCATTATTGACAAAAGGCAAAAGAGTTGTGTGCGTGCGCACATTTGAATAATGTCGGGTTGTAAATGGGTTCGGGCTTTAAAAAAGCTGTCAATCAAATTGTACTTGTCGGGCTCGGGTCCTGTCGGGCCTAACTTTTAAGGTCCGATTACAGCTCTACTGTACACATGTAACCGCACAGGTGTGCACACACATACACATGCCCACATACCAATGTACCTACAAAACACACTATCCAAAAACCAACACAACCGTTATCAGTGTCTGCCTGCAATTCTCCTGTAAACACACTCTTGTGAATTCGTATCCAGGGAGCATTTCAGGAGGGATTAAAAAAGGCCTTTCAACTAATAGGCGTAATGGAAGATCAATGTATAACAAGATGGAATCTTGCATGCATAAACAGACCCTGTTACAATTATGCCACAAGATTCTATTTCAACATTAATCATTCATAACTGCATAACGCTCCCTCATAAACATTCACAATGCAGCAAGGCTTCCACAACCCATGTCTGACATTTTTTATCATGGTTTCATCATATTTGAGTCAGGTGATATTTACAGTATAAAGACATCAAGGCGAGGTGAGTGATATTTGTATTTTTTCATAAAGGCAACACTAATGAACAGCTATGATACCTCAAGCTGCACTTTCTGACATCATTAGAGCCAGATGTGGATATCAGTGTAGGTATCATTAAGAGAGCTTTTATCAAGTTACAGAATGTAGTAAGGTTAATGAGGAGTTTATAAAAGTGTCTCTGGTGGACGGAAAGAGCTGGCAGGGAGGACAGGACCTTAAGCAAAATCTGCTAGTCATTTATTTCATTAGCATGGGCACCTGTACTGAGCTAAGTGTGACTCCCTGCTTCAAGAGAAGCTGAGTGTGTGTGTTGTGAGTAAAGGAGAAAGTGATCACACACACAAATGCAATAGACGAAGCAACTCACCCTTGCAGCGAGACGTGCTGGCGAGAGGTGCTGCGACAAGGTGACACGAGGGAATAACTTACACTGTTAGAAATGTCTGTAAATTTAACAGTATTTAACTGTAAAATGAACTGTATTTTACTGTAGGACAGTTATACAGCATATTACTGTATTTTAAAGTTACATTTTGGGGAATACCCTCTTGGCGACACTAAATTACAGTATTTTTAATTTACTGTAAATCTAAATACAGTAAAGAAAAAATGAGCGCGAAACCTGACCAATCACAGATCAAGTTTTATTTCCCACTTGGAGAAAGAAGAAAACAAGACACACAGATGCGAAAAGAACCAGTCAGATGCAAAGGTGGGTACAAATATTACTTCTTTTACTTTAAATATATTATATCTTTGGTTTAACTAAAACAAAAATATAAATAAAAAAACGCTACCACTGAACGGCGCGCAGTCACCTCACATTTATGCTGTGAAGAGAGCTAGAGAGAGTTGTGGTGACACTGTGCAAACATTCATATTTCTTTCCTTTCTTTCCCTTTTCTGAACGTTTCACCGTCAAAATATGGACATTAACGGGTCTCTGCCTTGGGTTTGACCACTCCAGGAGCTGGTGAGTGTTCATGTGAACTGTTAGCCGAACAACAAAGCTTTCGTGGATTTAGCTTAAAGTCAGTCGGATTTTTTCCCGCTATTATCGCTTGCTGTTAACTGATTACCCCATATAAATGCACGTCATGCTTGTAGTGCTAGAGTAAAACCTGCAATGTTCGTGTCGTGTGCAAACACTGGCGTCTCTGTGGAGACATTATACGCCTTTATTAATCATGCCAAAGGGCATAAAAACACGGCGAATTTAAGGTTTTCGTGTGCAGTTCCTGAATGCTCATACACTTTCCAAAGCCTCTAAGCCCCTCAGTCTCACATTTAACGTTACCGCAAACACATAAAGTTAAGGAAACTAAACAACCAAGAGAAAAATATGTCTACTTCAAATGTAACATTTGTTCTGTACATCAGCATCGGGAGAATAACATAATCTCGTTCGCGAAAATGCGCCGCAAATGGCACAGAACATAATGGAAATGTTTTCAGGGGACCCCAGTAAGTGACGAACCCGACTGTGTACATCCAATGCGCGATCAACGGCTGTCCGAATTCATTCACTCGTTTTCATTCACAGCTTCAAGTGAACCGTATTAGTGGACTAATGTAGAAATGAGTGAATGAGTGTTAAGGGGGCGATTTCGGATTTATCCAACGTAATTTCCTCATTATTTTAACCTGGGATGTTCTTGTGACAAAGCAGCATGGTGTCTATCAGCTTAATAGCTGTACTTAGGACATAAATGTCTTATTATTGCTGTTAACATAACTGTTGCAAATAAATACATTTTATACAAAAAAGTTTTCGTAATATGCTTTATTTATCTGTGTGTGTCTCAACTTTAAAATTAGCTGTTTCATCTTTGGACCCTACATTACCTTACATTTCTTACCTATGAAACTTATTTAAACATAACATTACAATTTTTTTTTACAATGTTACTAATGTATAGATTAATATCTCACCCTCATGTTCTTTTTACATTTTTTATATTGTATATAAAGTTGTATGTCATAAATATGTAATCTCTGTATTTTTTGCAAGAAAACAAAAGTAGACGTTGAGTACTAAACATGCTCCATCCGGGTTCGTCACATATTGGGTCCCCTGGAAATATTTCCGTTGTGTTCTGTGCCATTTGCAGTGCATCTCTGTATTTGGTTGTTTTGTTAGACATTTTTCACATCAAATGATCTAACTTTTTTTTCTGTTATGTAAAGGTTAAATGTTAACCCTGACAACAGCAAGTGCTCCTCAAAGTTCCACGTCATCAAAAAGAAGTGGGAAGATGGTGCAAAGGAAGAACTCTGGTCTGAACCCTCATGTATCCTCCTTTATTAAAGGGATAGTTCACCAAAAAAATTAATTCACCCATTAATAACTCACCCTCATGTCGTTCCAAACCCGTGAGACCTCCATTTATGTCCTCTGTCCCTCCACTGAAGCTGTGTGTATGGTTTTCTGTCCATGTCCAGAAAGGTAAGAAAAACATCATCAAAGTAGTCCATGTGACATCAGAGGGTCAGTTAGAATTTTTTGAAGCATCGAAAATACGTTTTGGTCCAAAAATAGCAAAGAATACAACTTTATTCAGCATTGTCTTCTCTTCCGTGTCTGTTGTGAGAGAGAGTTCAAATCAAAGCAGTTTGTGATATCCGGTTCATGAACGAATCACTCCATGTAGTTGGATCCTTTTGAGCCAGTTCACCAAATCGAACTGAATCATTTTAAACGGTTCGCATCTCCAATACGCATTAATCCACAAATTACTTAAACTGTTAACTTTTTTTAATGTGGCTGACACTTCTGAGTTCAAACAAACCAATATCCCGGAGTAATTAATTTACTCAAACAGTATACTGACTGAACTGCTGTGAAGAGAGAACTGAAGATGAACACCGAGCTGAGCCAGATAATGAACAAAATACTGACTCGTTCTTGAGTCAGCCACATTAAAAAAGTTAACAGCTTAAGTAATTTGTGAATTAATGCGTATTGGAGACGCAAACAGTATAAAATGATTCAGTTTGATTTGGTGAACTGGTTCAAAAAGATCCGGTTACATCGAATGATTCATGAACTGGATATCACAAACTGCTTTGTTTTGAACTGTCTCACAACAAACCCGGAAGAGAAGACAATGCTGAATAAAGTCGTAGTTTTTGCTATTTTTGGACCAAAATGTATTTTCGACGCTTCAAAAATTCTAACCGACTCTGTGATGTCACATGGACTACCTTGATGATGTTTTTCTTACCTTTCTGGACATGGACAGTATACCACACACACAGCTTCAGTGGAGGGACTGAGAGCTCTCGGACTAAATCTAAAATATCTTAAACTGTGTTCTCAAGATAAACGGAAGACTCACGGGTTTGGAACGACATGAGGGTAAGTTATTAATAACCTAATTCTGATTTTTGGGTGAACTATCCCTTTAAGGAGTTTCTGGATTTCAGCTGGCAAAACTATTAAGCTACTAAGAGCAAATACATTCTACACAGGAGTTTTCTGAATTTGTAAATTTTTAAGATTGTTCTTATGACTGAATCTGTTCATGTCTGTTGTTTTAAAATGCTCTTAATATGAAACTTTTATGTATAAATGAAATGTATTCAAGTTTTTGGAAAACTTAAAGTACAATCTGCAAGAATATTAAAATGTTATTTCAAGTATTACAATTTAACTATTAAACCAATAAAAGAAGTTAAACAGTCTTTTGTTTGTTTTTATAGTTTTTACTACTGAGACATGAGACCTGTTGAAATACAATAATTTGTAAAGTTTTACAATACATAATAAAAGTGAACCAATTACAGTAAATTTCACAGTGTAAAGTAATATTTTATTGTATTAAAATATATAAAAGGAGAAAAAAACATAATTGTGTTTTACAGTAAAAAAATATATTACTGCAAATACATTTACAGCAAGTTAAATGGTACTGTAAATATGAATACAGTATTTTTACTGTAAGTTTAATTTTCAGTAAGTTACTGGCAAACTGCTGCCAGTAAGTTACTGTAATTTCTACAGGAATTTTTTTACAGTGTATGGTCTAAAAGACCAAAAGGAAAGTAAATTAAAAAACACCTAGTGTAAAATCGTCAATATGTAGCTTTATATCCCACTTTCAGCAGAGCATATGTACTATTACATGGAGCATGTCCACTGGGAGAAGCTACTATTGTAGAGCATTCCAGTTTAGAAACAAATTTGAAATGAAAAAAACAGACACTGGAATATTACCTATATTTTTTCTTTTCAAGATGAAGCTAGATATAACTGGACCTCATTTACATCAACATCAAAATATATACACACCCTACAAATAGACATTGTTTTCTGGGCCTCTCTCGCTCATGTAGCTTTTTTTACTGAACGCTGCACCTGTCTGCATTCGTCTCAGGACTCAAGGTGAAAGATAAGGTTGCTCTGAGACATTTTAAAAGGTAGCCTAAAAATGACGATTCATCTTGCTGGCAGCATGTCTGAGGATGTTATAAAAGGTTTTCTGTGTTCCCAATGCTTCAGTGATGGACTGTATGTCCTTGAAGCTCTTCAAAAATCCAATGTTTACTGGAATTATTTAAAAACTTGCCAATAACTTTACACAAAGAAACAGAAGGATGGGAAGAATTCATAGAAACACGCGGTCATGACAGACCATATGGATGCAACATGAGCCTTCCCCAATGGCTCCCTTGATGTTTGACAGTGTTAAGACATTGGATGAAGATTTAATAAAAGTGTTTACACATAACACAAAGGGAATATGATCGAGCTGGTGAGCGGTTCTGATGAGCGCAGACATTTGCATCATATACAGGTGCATTTAGTACCTTTAACTTTCATTCTAGAACCTTCGTCTTTTTTCGGATGCCCTTTCAGCTGCGATAAAATGATGGAAAACAAGATACACTGCAGTCACTGATGTGAGACAGCAGAAGTTTGATAGTGATCAATGTCCCGTCCACACAGAGATGCATTTTGCTGTATACGCATAAATAGGTGTTTAATCCACACGGATCCCGCGTTTTGGGAGAGTGAAACCAATATTTTTTTTTAAACCAGGTTCCAGAGTGGATAAATTTGAAAACGCCACCTTTGCGTTTTTTCGTGTGGACATAAAATCCGTATATTTTCTGAAACAACGACATCGTCAGCCCACGTCTCATCCCTAGTCGGACACAGCTAGGTCACTTAACCGCAACGAAAACATGAACAAACATTGAACGATTGTCTTATTAACTAACATTAATGCGGATTAATAAATGTATTGTACCATGTTCGTTTGCATACCGCGCGTAAGGTTTTCGTGCATAGTCCAAGTCTTCTCCATTTTTACTGTATCTCTGTGGCAGCATTGCAGTGCCACATGCTGGTCAGCAATGTAAACTACATCATTGTGTCAGTTTTGTGGTTTTATGTGGATGCATGCAGATATTTCTTGAGACAAGAAAAAAAAAAAATCCGATAGGGAAATCTCTGGCTTCATGTAGATGTATCCCAAGTGCCTTGGGATAGAGACAGAAATAGGGTTGGTAAACTGTACGTTGTTTGCATAAGGTTTACTGGAATCTGACTCTTCTGCCCAGTTTGATTCTCCTCATGAGGAAAGGAACATTGTCCCAGCTCCTGAAAAAAGGAGAGGACCACCCATAAAATGTGGCCCTGTGTCCTCAGGATTTAAGCAACAAACCTGCATGCAGTTACACTAAAATTATATGGCCAGCTCTCCAATTTTGTACTGTTGAAAGTGGTGCATCACCTTGTAATGATTAACACTTCAGCCTCATCAGAATGTCAGACTATCATGCATTCAAAACCATCAAAAAAAGCACACCAATTTAAGACCACAGAGAGCAATGACGGATCTCTGTGTTGAGGACACATCAGTTGCAGATATATTGAACTGTAATTGAATCAGGAGGAAATGTTTATAAAGTAGAAATTTCTTCAGGCTGAAGCAATATAAGTGGCAGGAACACAAGCATTAGGCCCTGAATCCAGGTGCAATATTGCAAGAAGAAACATTGATGTAATTTCAATACTTAAAATTGGCAAGTTTAATTTAGAGTAAGAACAAGCCAATAAGCTGAGAAAATAGCAAATACGAGAAAATTACCGTGCAGGTTGAAAAAAAGTGAAAAGACTTAAGGAATGTATAAAAGTAATCTCCAAGTGGAAATTAGAAATCAACCCACAGAAAGGGGAATAACAGAAAATAAATATTACTGTCCACTCTCAAAATCAATATAAAACTGCTACAAGACCGAATTACCATGGTAACTAAAGTAAAGAATGAAGCAATTCTTATTTCAAAATAAAAACTGGTGCTTGAAGCCCTGAGTTTTATTAAAGCAGCAGACAGATCATGGGTCTAGTATTCATTTGAAACATTGCATTTCAAATATACACATTTGGAACGAACGAATTTCATTGGTTCACAGTTCTCGTAAATTAAACGGGAACGGTAACTGTGGATGTAGAAGGGTGTTCTTTTCTCTTCTCCAGGTTCTTAGGGAGCCCAGCGATGTGTATGATCAATCCTGAACAAGTCCACAATGAGGACCCAATTATTTCTCCCAATCCAGATAGTTTTAAATACCTTGAAGGGAAAGAAGATGGCTGAATACCGTATTTCTCCAGAGAGAATTAAAAGTCAACTGAGAGCTTCTTTTATTTAAAGGTAGTCATGAAAAGGAGGAGTGGTTCTTGTTCTGTACCTTAAAACATTCCCCCACTCTCTCAGAATCATGGTAAGAAAGTACAAGATCAAGTAAATGTATGGTATGGTGTCGTTGCCTGAAAACAGCACAGCAAGTATCAAATACAGTGCAAAGACCTGCTGATAACAAAGCTTGGGAACCTGAAATATGAAAGGTTGATATTTTGGGAAGCCAAATGTAATAGTACAATAGCGAGTGAATGCAAAACTACGACACAAGCCCCGCGTCACTCTACTTTCAATCTCCAGCGCTTCGTACATCATTGCAGAAAACAGATATATGAATGATCCAATATTTGATATTGGAAAGAAAAAAAATTAAATTTTAAGACTACCTAATAAAGCTTCCTAACAGCTCAGGGTGAATTTTAGGTCAGAAAATTGAAGCAAGCTTAGTGTGTAGTAAAAATAGTGAAAACTGTTTCCTAGTTTTCAGAGGATGTTGGATAGAAGGTAACAGGATAATTCTATTGCAGGATGTGGTTACTTACAGTTACATCAAAACCATTTGAAAAATCAGTTATGGAAACCAAATACAGCAGCGACACTGGCATCTATAATCTTCTGAATCGTGACAAAACCGCAATATAAAACGATTTGCTTGAAGGACATTTTTCTAAATCACAACATATCAGCAAGTTTACAAGTACCAATGATATATTCATGCTTGCTTACACAGAAGCGTATGGATGCTGTGAGTGAAAATGAGGTTTGTGCACATGGCTGTTTTTTGACAAAGCTCAGTTCATTTCATCTTATCCACTAAGCTCCCTCACTTTGAATTTAGTACAAGATGTACTAAACTATGAGGATGTTTTACCTCAACAGATATATTTAGAGTCAGACTATATAGCCTTCTATTACAGTCAGTCATCTGAACATAGCATGTGCTGAGAAAGAGAGAGAGAGAGCGAGAGCGAGAGTGAGAGAGAGGATCCAAGCTGCTTTCCCATCCCTGCCAAAATGCCAGCGCAGTTGGTCGGCTCCAGCAAGCAAAGGGTGAAGCTTTTAGGCAATAAACAGCAGGTGATCTAAGCTTTTCTGTAAGTCCTAATGCTCCTAAAAGCCACTCTCCCTGCTTCTGTAATTGGGCATCAGTAGTTAATGTAGTATTGACTGCATTACATGCTCCTGTGCATCCTCTCATACTAATGCCATTTGCATCACCTTGTACATTTACCATATTGCTTAGCCAATAGCTGTTAAAAGCAATCTGAATCATGAATCATATGGGGAACTTTTAGCAAGACAGACAGCCAAAAGGAGACAATTTACAGTTGAGTTAATCTGGGTACATTAGCGCAACATGGATTGAACAAGACAGACCAATTTATGTTTCCACGGCAATCCCTTTATTGGTTTTTAGATGGGTTAGTGAAAGGATGGTTGGCTCAAAGAGATATGAAATATCCATTTTCAAACATAAGTATGGGTCTGAAATGCAAGCCATTACTTTAGAGGGGAAAGGGCCCCTGGCTAAAAACTAAACATGTGTGATGACAATATTCCCTGAAAGATGACAATAAAGGCATTTTAAGGTCAAAAACACTCTGTAGGGATTTTCTTCTCTCAACGTTGTTAAAGAAACGTATCAACGTAGACAAACGGGATTCATCCTCAGCAAAAACTTGTCAGCACCGCAAGCTCCAAAAGAGAAGAAAAAAAAGTTTATAAACCGTTTCCATAGGAACCGGCGTGCAGCGTAAATACAGAGACGTGCATTGTACATATGCCTATACAAACAGAAATATTTACAAACTAAATACACTGATATCAAATTGGCGATCTTAATGTTCTCGTTTAGACCTATCAGTAAAGGTTCCTATGCTCTCGGTGCTGATAAAACATCTCCCCGTAACTTCACAGATTTGCATGAGCGCGAACTGATACTGCGTGAATAGCGACGTACGTTGATCTCTATGTAACGTTACGTCTTTTAAGCCGACAATATCATATTTCATTCAGTCTTTGAGAGTAGCGTTTCTCATGTAAACCTGACGCCAAACGTGTCCATCTGATGTGACACGAACTGGAGCATGGAAGTGCCGTTCGGGGGGAAATGAACGCTAAATGTAACATTTCCTCACTGTCCCGCATTCCCCATGGTCGTAAGGAGCAAATTAATGCACCGATAATCATCCGTGCACTTACCCTCTTCCTTGTCCAACACCATCGTCCTGAGGAGCGAGGAGTCCGGCTCCAGGCGATCCGCTCTCGGCTCCAGCACACTTCTGCGCGCCGCTCGCGTCTCTGAGAAGAAATTGCTTTGCAACAACAAAAATAATCGTCCGCGTTGCTGCCGTAAGGTTTTGTAACACAGGCTCGTCTGTGTGGTTTTCCGCTTTTCAGAAACAGAAAGCCATGTAGAGAAACATGTGTGTCCGTTATTAATGTGTAATTAATGTTTCTCGGAGATTGTACGTAGAGATGTCCCCTCAGTTGTATTCGCGTAGGCAGCGCGTCAGTAATATCCACGCTTGTAATTAACGAGGTCTAAAACTAAAGTGAGACGCCACGGTGCATTCCATGCGAAAATGAAACGAGTACACTAACTCAAATCTAATTTAAACAGCCGTTTAAATCGAGCTGCTGCGAAGAAGCTATTCTTGGAGTAGAAACGTGTTCCTCCCAGTTCTCATTTGCTCCGAAACTGTAACTATATTCAAGAAATCCAATTCTGAGGCTGACACAACTCCTAACAGCATGCGCACGCTGCCTTTCTCACCCAATTTATGCGCTCTGCGCGCTCCTGCTTCTGAATAAATGTGCGCGCTTCCCAGAGAGCCACGGATTCCCCTGTTAATTAAATCAATTCATTATGCTCAGATCTGATTAGCAGCCCTTCCCCCCTCTTTGAATCAATTATTCAATACACAAACATAATTGCTTGTGCCAGAGGTGTCTAAGTATTAGCTTATTTAACTCCAAGGACACTAATTACCCCTAGGGCAAGGGAACTTTTCTCATTAATTCTGACAAAACACAAAAGCACAGCTAAGGGAAAGTGTGTGTGTGTGTGTGTGTGTGTGTGTGTGTGTGTGTGTGTGTGTGTGTGTGTCTGTGTGTGTGTGTGTGTGTTTATGTGAAGTGTTCACAGGGGGATGTGTGTGTACATGTGTTCTTGTGTGATTGTGATGTGTGTTATAAATAGAGAAAAGAGGGTTTGAGCTATTAAAAGCATTTTGAATAGTTTTCATAATCTAATTTCTTCACATTCTTCGTTCTCGCTTGTTTATAATATGTGAGATGATCGCCTAGAAGACTCACCTTCCATATTCAGAAAAACAGTCATTTTGAGAGCAACAACACAACAGATGGGCTGTTTTTTTTATTAGTGGTGAGATAGGAGACTGCATGTGGCTCTGGTAATATAATTGTTAGCTGTTACTCCGCTGATAAAAGTGTTACTGTTTCATGGTGGGCAATTGGTGGGATTCACCTGCCCTGCGGAGACTCTTAACCAATCAAGTCAGAGATCCACCCGAGATTAACCATTAGGCAAGATGCAGAGTGTACAAGTGCTCTGTTTGCTAGCAAGTGATATGGCGTAATAGTTTTTCCTTTACTTTTATTGCACATCCCTGTCAAGGAAGAGATTAAAATATGCCTTGTTTGATGTCTTTGAGATCTGGATCTCCTTGAAGGTGACGAATAGACCTATGGTAAATTATGAAATCATAATTCAAATCTGCTCATAAGACATTAGGGTGCAAATCTTTCAAGCCCCCTTTACATTCATTCAAACTATAGGCTGTAGCAACCTTAGCTGATTGGGACATTGCCCTGCCCCTAAAATCCATTGTTTGAGCCTTTGCTCTCCGCCTCCTCTGCCTGACATGTCTGACTTTTCATTTCTGCAGTGTGATAGATGGATGACTTTTGACCACAAATGTATGTCTGCTGACCTCTTGCAGAAGTGAATGACACCCAATTAATTTAATCACAACAAACTGAGGGAACAAGGAAAGTGTGGCAGTTGTTGTTGAATGCTGAGCTACAAAAGGTCTGACAGTTAAATGGCGAAACAATACCATGGCCAATCTCTAAGGGTGGCTAAATGCGCCGTTCATACGGGACACGGCCTGGTCAGGATTTAAATATTGCTTAAAACATCCAAATCAAAGCAATGCAAACATGCACACCTGTTTATTAGTTTGTTTTGCTTGAAGTGTCGCTGCGCGCTGATCAAAAAAGACACCAAAGTAGGTGTGAAAGCGATTCGAAAGCATAAGGAGCTGTCTGCACTGCTCTCTATAGCTCTCATGAATGTCACACAACGATCGACTTGCACTGTACAAACCTGGATATTTTAGGCAATATTAAAATCCTGGCTGGGACTTGTCCCGTATGAATGGTGCAAACAGCCTCCCTATCTCTAAGTGTTTTAAAAAGAGAAGCTATATGCTGTTAAGACATTTCTTTCACAAAAAGAGAAGGATTAATCTGGTTATTACATATAATCACAAATTATGTTTGTTATTATGTTTTAAGGGTAATTTTTGACATAAGCCAGCACAGTGGTTCATTATTAGAAAACATCAGGTTGTGATAGTCCAGCTTGTTATAAAGCCTGCTAGGAATTACTTTCACCAGTGCAGTGACACGAATCATGCTTCTGTTCTGTACTGATGGTTAGTGATGGAGCGATCCATTGTTTCTTATTATTAGGAGGGCTAGAGTGTATCCCTGTTCTATGGCACGCTGCATACGGGCTCAATCGCTACTGAAAACCATCCTGGAGTGTGGGCCTTGTGTTGCAGAGTTAATTAAAATTCATTTCTGATTGGAAATTAAGCAGGCCCATCTATTTACTGCTAGGGCTCACGTACAGCCAGTTCAAAAACACAGCACAGTAATTAACCCTACCTAATCAGATAGCATAGAGCCGAGTTGGGTTCCCATTTATCCTGAGGCAAACAATCAGTGGATGGTGGAGTCAGGGAGAGGTTGAACACGAGCCTCTCATATATTTTATAATGGTTAAGCTGATTATAAACCAATATCAGACATGGTACTTTTCTCTAACTGCGTTCAATGGAAAGTCCTGCTAGGAGGAAAGACTCTGAGAGGCCTGTTGTGATGATATCTGGATAAATGAGATAAATGATGCACATGATAGATGGTGCTTGCTTACATTGTCTTAAATTAATTGAAATACCAGTTGAAAGTTGTCCTTCATTTGATGGGCAGTACTCAAGATGTTTTTTTTTTCATGTGTGAGACTGATGCTTCATCACAGATAATCATCTCAGTATTTTTTTCTTTTATTATTTATTTTTTTTTTTAGCATATCCTCTGTGTTTAATTCAGATCTTAATTTTGTACTGTATAATAGATTCAGTAAGTTTTTTAATATTAGAATGCATTATTTTAATGTTCCACGTGACATATTATGTTTAAGAAGTGGACAATAGTTGTTTGTTTACCACTCTGACATCAGTTTATGTAGCCCCTCCTAGTGGCTGCTTAATGCATGTTCACTTTTAAGTGAACCAGAAAGAACCTTTTCAGCTCTGCTTCCTGTAACAAGAACATATTCCATAATATAATCAAAGAAACTGCCTATGACGTTTGAGACCCTTAAAACTTGAATATTTTCCTCTGATTGCATGAAACAGCAATTTGCAGTCCACCTACTCATTCCAAATGGGACTATTCAAAAAAAGCTTAGGTGTCATTTGGGGGCAAAGAATCCTCTCCCCAAACATTTAATCCAACTTTAATCCCAGTCATTAAGAATTAGACATGCAGAGCTGTCCGGTCGTGCCTCTAAATTACAATCAAACGGTTACCAATTACACAAATTATTGATGGTAGATTCTCTTTTCAACTGCAAATTAAGGCTATTAAGAAAGACTCCTTTTTAATGCAAAAGTGACTAATTAACCAACGGATGGGAAATCTGCAGCCCAGATATCAAAAAAAGTGCTCGGCGCACATTGCAGAAACACAAGGGAACCAATTAGTTTAATTATCAAAACAGCTAATTAAAATTGCACAGTTCCTAATTAGTTCTTTGCTTTTGCCTCTAATTGACAGTATGGAGATAAATGGGCTGCCGATGAAAAAAGAGAGAGGGAGAGAGAGAGAAAAGGGGAGAGAAGAAAAACAGGAGAAACTTGTGTGGAATATTTATGCTGACTTTATCTCCGTCTGTGTGGCAGCCCTTGAAAGTGGAAAATTAATGACCTTAATTCCCAAACTGTTTTGCCTCTAACGGCGCTCCCCTCCATGCTCCCGGTACACTCGCCTTTGTATGGGGTTTGCCACCCTGCCAACTACTGAAATGGGGGGGAAAGGAGGACTTGGGGGTGGGAAAGAGCCACCAGTTCTCCTCCTAATGTGACAGCTCGCACCTAACAATAGAGCGAGATGAAAGAGTGGAGCAGATATAACCACTGGGAGCGTTGCATCATGGGACTGCAACTTTGTCATACTTTTTTTTTTTTTTTTTAAAGGGCTTCTGCCATCTTTTCTGAGCAATAATTTGTCCCATAAAAAGAGAAATCTGCTGGGACACAGATAAAAGACATTTGATGGAGGAAAATGTGCTTTTATTGAATGTTCAAATGCTAGATGAATAATTGCTCTTCGAACTTTATTTATTTTCAGATTCATTTTCCCACGGAGTGACCCATGTGAGCAGTGTGCCTGCATTGCTGTGTTTTATAGGAAAGGCTCCCTGTCGCTGGTATCATCTCTTTAGAGGTAGTCGAAGCTAAAAAAAGCAACAATGGATCCCGCTACAAGAAATAATTTCCTGGGCAAACTTGAATGACAGCCATTTGATTTTGAAAAGTGTTTTGAGTGAGGCAGTCACACTACTCCCGTGCTCTAGTAATGCTCAGACCTGACTGCCTGTAATCCTGCCTATATGCCCTCACATGTCACTGTCGCAACAACCCGCTTCACATTAAGAGATAAGCATCTACTAATCAGTTTACTCAGGGGCCTGTGTTAAAATGTAAATTACATTAATGCTCAAATTATGCATTATGGTAGTCAGTGATGCCTGGCCCATAGCTTGCATAATGTTCCCATCATTTGGATAAAATCTTTTTAGGTTTGTTGTTAATGCACACTGATTTGCCCCGGTCTGGTCAGCCTCAAGTGTGATAGATCAGTCGACTAGTGTGTGGGACATCATAAGAGAGTCGCCATTTGTGAATTAGCTAGAGAGGAGCTTTTTAGCGAAGCTGCTCTAAAAGGTTATGATAATAACATCTTGGTTTCTTTTGCCTAGCACTCGCCCATGGAGAAAGACATTTCTGCTCTTTGCATTAATATTTTGGTGCTGGCAGTTGGAAAATTGCATAGGTATTAATTTACTTGTAATCCCGGTGAGTCAAAGTGGATTGCCTGAAGAGCTTTTAGGAACAACATCTGAAATGTGATTTATCTGTCCTCTTCCAGGCCATTTCGAAATTGCACCCTGAAGAGACCCTCGTGTTGCAGAAGCTCTTTCTGCCGAAAGGAACCTGCTGCCCATGACTAACAAAGAAGCACGTTCTTGGCTAATTGATTGTCTTCTCTTTTATTTATGGAAAGGCGGTAATTAGTGGCCAGCATAATGTACGCCCTTCATTAGCACATGGGTACCACTATGGATTTTGCTGCTTTGTTTTAGATGTGCACACCATTAGGAGCAAACAAAAGATGAGAATTTATTAGCACAGGTTCTTGTAAATATCTCTGAAGAGTCAGTGTGCCTTTAAGGGAGATCGCAAGGCCTGTAAAACTTCTGTCAGCGCTTGCTCAGTGATTCCATTCGCGGAACGGAATACGTTAAGGAAAAAGTGGTATAAATTTAATTTTAATTGTTTTGTACACACGCCAGTGAAAAGGAACTGATTGGACACAGTTCACAGACAGTATATTAATATGTTATTTTCATATGTTAATTGGTTTGCATAATCTTACCCCGTGCCTGGTTTCAGAGTACCTGGCACCAAGAACGGGCCTAGAGAGAGAAAAAGGATGACTCCAATTTACATAAAATCAGACTCTCTGAACATTAAATAATAATGCTTCTGCAAGCCGAAGGTGTGTTCAGTTAGCAGAAAGCACATTTCTATAATTGATATGCCAGCTGTTCCGATGCTTTCGAGTCCATTTGCCTCCCTGCCTGCATTTAATGAAATCTTGTTACTGGAGAATTGACTGGAGTTGAATTGAGATTTTAATCCCATTGACGTTGTGACATGGCACACTGGTGGGAACTTTTAATGTAGGATCATGTAATCAGAAGACACTAGTATTCAGCTCCCTTACAATAATGAATCTCATCACATGCTCCAGGCCAGGTCGTGTGTGAGGGGCTCAAATTTCAAGGTTTTTGACCATCCCCATTTGAGACATTCCTTGGGGAGAGTGTAATTACTCAAGTTTAGCAGTTTATTGCCTCATCTTTCAATAGCCACTGAAGCACAAAATTCTCATCTAGGTTACTCCTTTTTTTCCTTTCTTTACTTGAAGAGCAGGCCAATATAGACTGCAGAACAGCTGGTGACATCAAAGTGAAGGACCATGTGGATTGCTATTGTGATCAACACTTTTGTTGTCCAAATTATTTTTGCATTATCATCATCAGCAGTGAATATCTTCTACATATTTATTATGTGGCCCTCCGAATTACTGAGTTGATTAGTCATTTGCAGCATTCAGTGGTCAGATGTTATTAAAGCAGCACTGTGTAACTTTTTTTCTGTATTCAAAATGTGCAAAATGTATCTAATGAGCGAGTACATCATGAATTCATCTTCAAAACCACGTTTTTGTTTTATCCTGAATCACTACGGTACACATGTAATAAGGGCTTATGTTAGGACTATTGTAGCCTGGTCGGGTCGTCTCCGCTGTACGTAACACATGCCTGTGTGAATCGCAATAGACATAAACTTAGAATGTTAGTTCTTTCAGGGGATGCATGCAGTTCTGTTTATTAACCGGTAGAGTGCCAAAAATTACTGCTTTAACACAACTCTGTATAGCAGATGAGTTATCTGATATATAGCATTGCCACTGACGATAGTGAATATTAGAATATATCTGACTGCTGAATGCTGCAATGAGATTTCGGAGAGTGATAAATATGTATAATATCCAGTGTTGAGGAAATTTACTTTTAAAAGTAATGCATTACATGGTTGCGTTACTCCCTAAAAAAGTAATTAATTACATTTCCGTCACGGAAATACTAGGCTCTTTCACTAATCAATGATCCCAATCATCGGAGTTTGGATCACCCGTACCTGACCGTCATTCAATCACCAGCACCACAGCTCAAAAATGCACCAAGCACACAAACACATTGTCTGGTCTCCATTCTGGAAAGGACTCATAGCGCATGCTAAACTACTTACCTGAACGATTACTTCAAGTCTCCTGATCTCCTTCATCTCCTCCCAGTATTCCTGTGTTTGAGTGTGTTCAACCATTACCTACCGGCATCCTATTCCTACCACCAGCTCCTACGAAAGCCTTCCACCAGCCCAAGCTGTTCAGTCATCAGTACCCTTCTCAATGCTCATCTCATTCAAGAATATATCTGCCATTTATTACCTGCTTCTACCACTCTCACAACATCTGCACAATAAACCCATCTGTTGGTTATAACCTGTCTGTGTCCCGAGTCTATCTACTCGTTACAATTACTTTTTATGGAAAGTAATGTGTTATGTTACTTTAGCATTATGTTCACATTACTTACAAATAAGCAGGGCTTGATTATTTTTTATATATAAAGTTCTTATAGCAAATGTAAAAGCCCTTTCACACCAAAAAGTATTATGAATGAACCTCAGGCTGAAGGAAAAGTAAATTCACGTCTGTACAGTAGAACACCAGAGAAGAGGGTTCAACACATTTCAGCAAAAAAAAGTAAAAAAAAAAAAAAGAATCACAATTGTTAGTTTATCTAAAGTCATTTTTGCTTATTAGTATGGTTGAACTGGATCATCAAAGGTCAGCAGCAAAAACACTGGTTGATAAAATGGGATTAGATACATTTATTTAATTTTTTACATATTTAATTATTGCAGGTTTGCGTCATACTGTATGCTGAGTTTGCTTTTCACTGTTTTAAATCATTTTGATGAATACCAAATCTGGTATTATTTTATTTAATTTTTAATTTTTTTGCAAGTGGGATGAATTAATGCACATTCACATTTAGTCTAGAACTACATCATGTTCACACAGCACACACAATGCCTCTGTATTTCCAGTTTCTCCCAATATGGGGACAGGAGACCAATGGAAACAACTTTTTTTTGAAAAAGTAACTCAGATATTTTCTTGTAAATTAAAAAAAATAATGCGTTACTTTACTAGTTACTTGAAAAAAGTAATCTGATTACATAACTCACATTACTTGTAATGCATTACCCCAACACTGAAGATCTGGTTAAATGGCACTACTTTCATGTCTTTCGTGTCATACTGCAGACTCACTCTTTTGTTTCATTCAGACACAATTTGCGCCATTGTATACTGTAATGTTGATTTGCTTTGTTTTTATTTATTTATTTATTTTTTAACCTCTATCGCTGTTATGTAAATACCCTATACAAACTGTTTGCACATTTTTTCTTTTACATTCCTGCTCATCTTAATATATAATAAGACTACAGTATACTGTCCTGTATTTTTATGATTTGAATAATTTTTTTTTATTATTAGCATTTTATTTTATTCATATTTTTTGTTTATTTATAATTTTCTTTGTATTGTTTAATAATTGCACTGTCCATGGAGCGGACCTGACCTATGACAAATAAAAAATCTTGAATCTTGTTTGTCTTGTAACTAGGTCAGTTCTTTTAAGGCTAATTCACACTGCATCAATAGATGCAAATCTTGCTGTAAATCTTGTGAATGTTGCTTTTGCTCGCTGAAAGCTGGTGAATTAGCCTTTACATTGTAATGGACTAATTAACTATTTTTAAAGAAGCCAGGCAATATGCTGGATAATGAATAATAATTATAGTAAAATAAACCCCTTCTGGGTGATACAAGACTAATTTATTTTGCAATAATGACCAGCTCATCGCATTCTCCCTTACACAGTGGTTTTATTGCTGAGATATTTGCCTTATTCCAAGTACAAATATCAAAAAATTCTTAAATCATGATGCATTTTCTATATAAGAAAAAAAAAATACAATATTTAGTCTTGTTTTCTGGGGTAAACAAGTTAAATTAATTGCCATCGGGGTCAGAAAAATACTCTTAATGAAAATGGAAACAAGATTATTTTTCTCACCAGACCACTTTCATTTTCATCATGCAGACATGGTAAATGTGACAAAAATGGATAATGGATCCTGTAGATGAGGAGGCTGCATTAATTCATGGGGAGTTACATTTACACCAGGAGAGGATTTAATTCAAGTTTATATAATTATTTTGCCATATCCACATGCATATTTATTTGAACGGTACCATTTTTAAATGCCGTTTGTTAACTTGACATCCAGTTGCGACATTTAAGTAACCTTTATTTTCTTTTGGGATTTCAGGTGTGGTTGGATGCATTGATTACACGCAAACTCTCACCATCGCACCTTCCAAAAATGAAGCTGATTACTGTATGGAATGGAAGGATGCCACATGGAAGAAATACGCTGTAACCACCACCACAGCTGTTAAATAAACAATAATTATTCACAGTTTATTTCGTCATCTTTATGTTCTACAAATACAAAAGCAACAAACTGTTCTACTATTTTTCCCTGTTGGAATTTAATATTGATATTGTGGCCATCTCCTCTTTATCTCTCAGTGATGCTGGTGCAGGTTCTCCTCCCATTTTACGAGTCTCTGCCTTCTAGTTGTTGTGTACTAAATTGAAGTTAAATGTTTTTCATTACCCTAATTGTGAAATGCAGCATGTTGGATAAGATACCATTTACTATTCACTATGTGAAAAAGCATTAGAATATGTGGGAAAATCATCTGCACATTGAAAAATATATACACTGAATGATATTTATTGAATGTCAAATATTTGTAAAGTCATGCAATGTTAGCCTACACCCATTTCACGCTTGAAGCTTTACCTGATTGAACTATGTTTTATGTTTAATTTCTTTCTGCTGCCACACACACACACACACACACATATATATTATTTATTTATTTTTTTTCCCCATGGGATACCATGAAAATGAACATTAGTCCAATAAATTACCTTTCTGCCAGTTTTCACCTTATAACATTGATTTAAAATGAAATATTTCTGAAACTGTAATCTCAGGGTAAGTCAACTCAGAGTTCAAGTTTTAACTCAGAGTTTGTTGAACCTCCTCTCTGGAATACACCCCTGGAGGTCTACTGTAGATCAATCACTGTAGAGCCGCTCCCACAGGGACTCTCAGTAACATCTACTGATTGCTTTCTGTGGTGGAGGCTGTTAAGTGGGAGCTGCATGATGGGCTCATGGAACTACACTTAACGATCAATCAGCAGGGTCCAGACCTATTTCCAACTGCACACAGAGGCCGCCCTACACACTGCATGCATTCAGATGGAGAACCATCCAGGTGGTCAGAAGTGTTTAAGAATCACCAGGGAAAGAGCCACTATCATCGGAGGAGTGGAGAGTGGGAGAGGGTTGTAGTGGACAAGGACACAGAGAATCCACGTTATTCGTATTCGATTTGGTGTATGTTTGGTCATTATTTATAATAGGGGCGATTTGAAAGTTGATATTTTATTCTGAATGGTGTTTGAGAGCATGACCTTCAAAGAGTCAGTGTACATTTCAGCTGGCACTTGATGAGAAGAGCTTGTCGATTGGCAGGCATTCTGTTATTTCTCTACCAATTTAAATACACCATACAAACAAAGCTCTGCAAAACAACAAAATACATTTACCCAAGCAGAAATACTTGATAGATTGTTTGTGCAAGAGACTTTGCCACCAAATGTAATGAACCATAACATCCCATGTCTTTAAGAAAGTTTTTGCTTTTACAGTTAAATTCAATACAGTCCAATCTGTACCACAGACCTTATTTTAAATGTATCTTAAGTGCCTCCACAGAGCAGATGAAGCTCTAATGGTGAGAGAGCTACTTGAAGTTTTTCCATTGATTAAGGATTCCATTGACTTAATGAACCTTGTGCTTTCTATCAGACAAGCAGCCAATAAGTTCTAATCTCCCAAACAGATGTCAGGCACAGATAGCTATAAATGAATTGATCTGCTCATCTTCCACAAATGGGAAAATGGCAAGTATTGATATGACTCCCAGCATGGTGATGGTTCAGGGATGGTGTTAAACATGATTCATTGACTTGGAAGTGATCGTAGGCATTAGACACCAGTACTAATCTCAGTTTGCCTAAGACCTACGAAGAGATGTACATTTTTTTTCTTTTACTGCAAATATAGTTTTATTCCCTAGGGAATGTCACTCAGTTTGGGGAACGGAGACATCTTTTGTATTCCCCTGATTGTAATCTGTTTCGGAAAGTGTGTCTGTTATATGATGAAACCTAATAAGCAGTATCAGCAAAAAGATGTCAAACAGTTGCCAGAGAAATAAAGAGTAATTCTTTTTTAACTTGACTTATGTGTTGCTGAAGGAAAATCTGTCTTTTCATGTATTTCTGTGCTCCAAAAAGCAGCTGCATTTTCAAGTTATAAGGACTATAGTTATTAGAATTGGCTTTCTTGGATTCCTATGAAATCTTGGTAAGATTTATACAACCTCCTTCTATATTTTCTTTCAGTCTTTGTAAGAAGATCAGGTTTTCAATACGAACAACTGCTTACTTAATAGAAACTGAAACAATCCCCCTCCCCCACTAATCTTTCACGATTTGGTTGTCAGAAATGTTAATCTTTCCTGTGGCCTGCAATAATGAGCCTGCTTTATTGGTCAAAGGCCATAATCATTTGAGCTCTTTCTTTATAAACTCATTTCTGCAGACTGACATTGTGATAGAGGCATGAATAATAAATCATAAACGGGTCTTCCTAGAAGATTGCATTGGAAATGTCAAACCACACAGGAAATTGTAATTAAAGAAAGGAAATTGCCTCAGAGAGCCACGTGATTTTGAAACGAGCTAAGCATGGAATTTTGTAAGCATTTAATTATGGTTCAATTTGCCAAGACTGTTTTTTTTTCCCCTTCTTTGTTCATCTTTCTCTTTTGGACTTATTATTCTTTCCTCTTCTTCACAGTCACTCAACGTGAGTTGCTGAAAAGAGGCTCAGGAAAAGAGCTTAATTCTCTGTTTCGTACATAACCATGAATGATTATTTCATAAAATATTTTGTTCTGTCATTATCCAGTGTTTGAGAACGAAATAGAGCCCATTTAGTTACACATTGCTTGCTGCCTTCAGTGTGAAAGGCCTTAACTGAAGTCGGCATTACTTTCATGTCTCGTATCACACTGCATACCCACTCTTACTTGTTTTGTACAAATATATCTATTGTAGTAAATATGACCTATAAACCTAAAGTATCACTATTAGTAGTAAGCAGCCATATCACCATATCTCAGGAGCCAACTCACCATATTAACAGCCATTTAACACTGTAAGTAAGTAAATGTTATTTATATAGTACATTTAAACACAGCGTAGCTGACCAAAGTGCTGAACAGAGTATTTAAAAAATTATAATAAATAAATACAAATAAAATAAGAATAAAACAACATGGAACACAATATACTAAAAAACACAGTACTAAGATTAGATTTAACGCCTGGGAGAAAAGATATGTTCTCAGCCTCTTTTTAAAAATGATAATAGAAGGTGCAATGCGAATATCCAGTGACAAGAAATGGTTAATTGAGGAAGGCCCAAATACAAGGAGTTGCAATAATCTAAACGTGATGTGATAAAAGCATAAATAACCTTCTTCAAATCTTGAAACGACAAGAATGATTTAAGTTTAGAAATAATCCGTAGTTGATAAAAACTATTTTTAACAACCAAATTTATTTGCTTGGTTAAGCATAATTCAGAGTCCAAGATGACACCTAGGTTCCTGACCTGAGAAGAAACAGAGGGGAAATGATTACCAAGTTCCTTAATATGCCCATTTCTCAATTTTGGGGGACCAAAAACAATAATTTCAGTTTTAGCTTCATTCATTTGGAGAAAGTTATTTTCTTAACCATTTCTTAACATCATCATGACAGTCCAACAACTGTTGAATGGAATCAGCAGCATTCAATGGGATATACAACTGGGTATCATCAGTGAATAGATGAAATGAAACATTGTGCCCTCTAATAATATTCCCTAATGGAAGCATATATAAGTTAAAAAGGAGCGGGCCCAAAATGGAACCATGAGGGACACCACTAATAATAGGAGCTGAAGAAGAGAAAAATTAGCCCAATGATACAGAAAAGGACCTGTCTCTAACATATGAAGTGAACCACTGTAAGGCGGTACCCTTGATAACAAATAAATGCTCTAAATGCCAAAGAAGTACATTATGATCAACTGTATCAAATGCAGCTGTAAGATCAAGAAGCATTAAAACAGTATTTTTACCAACATCAACTGCAAGTAAAATATCATTAGATACCTTTAACAAAGCAGACTCTGTGCTATGATAAGCAGTTAAGCCATTTTGGAAAGGTTCCAATAAATTTGCTGAATTTAAAAACAGGATCAATTATGATTGCACAACTTTTTCTAACAACTTTGACAAGAAAGAGAGCTTAGAGACAGGATGATAATTATTTAAAGAACCCTCATCCAAACCCTGTTTCTTAAGCAAAGGTTGAACAACAGCATGCTTAAAACAATTTGACACTAACCCAGCATCCAAATTTATCAACACTTGGATACTGGGGCCAATTTCAGAGAAAGATGCTTTTACAATCTCTGAGGGAAGGACATCAAGTGAGGTGGAAGTTATTTTCATTTGGTTGACCAGATCACCCAGATCCTTTAAAGAAACATGTTGAAAACTATAAAAGCATACCGGAGTAGCTAACAAATTCAAAAGTGACGTGACATTCAGCCAAGTATGGTGACACACACACACACACACACACACTGTGAACACACACCCGGAGCAGTGGGCAGCCATTTATGCTGCGGCGCCCAGGTAGCAGTTGGGGTTCGATGCCTTGCTCAAGGGCACCTAAGTCGTGGTATTGAAGGTGGAGAGAGAACTGTACATGCACTCCCCCCACCCACAATTCCTGCCGGCCCGGGACTCAAACTCACAACCTTTCGATTGGGAGTCCAACTCTCTAACCATTAGGCTATGACTTCCCAAAACTTCTTCAAAGTCAGATCTGGGAACTGTAAAGTGAAGGAAGAACGAATAGCTATCACTTTGTCAGATTTTTTTTTTTTTTTAATTTCTCACAAAGTTCAGCCGAGGGTTCCCCATGAAATTAGCAACTCAGATTAATTATTGAATTAATTGTGGTAAATAAAATCTTAGGCCTATGAAGATGTTTGGCAATTATTATATGTTATGTTGCTGGCAATTAAAATACCTTAAAAATACCACTGTAGCCCAAGACTGCTAACCCACTGAAGCTAAGTAGGATTGACCCTGAACAGTGCCCGGATGGGAGACCTCCTGGGCAAGCTAGGTTGCTACTGGAAGAGGTGCTAGGGGGGGCAGCAGGGGGTGCTCACCCTGTGGTCTGTGTGGGTCCTAGCACCCCAGTATAGTGATGGAGACACTATACTGTCAACAGGCACCATCCTTCGGATGAAATGTTAAACCATGGCCCTGACTTTCTGTGGCTATTAAAAATCCCTTTAGAAAAAGAGTTGGGGTGTAACCCCGGCATCCTGGCCAAATATGCCCATTGTCCTCTGACCATCATGGCCAACTAATCATCCACATATCTTCTGATTGGCTTCATCACTCTGTCTCCTCTCAACCAATAAGCTGGTGTGTGGTGGGCGTTCTGGCGCAATATGGCTGCCATCTATCATCCAGGTGGATGCTGCACACTGGTGATGGATGAGGAGATCCCCCTGACAATGTAAAGTGCTTTGAGTGTCTAGAAAAGCACTATATAAATGTAATGAATTATTATTATTATTATTATTATTATTATTA
Source organism: Carassius auratus (assembly GCF_003368295.1). NCBI lineage: Eukaryota > Metazoa > Chordata > Actinopteri > Cypriniformes > Cyprinidae > Carassius > Carassius auratus. The sequence continues at coordinate 144,207 of NW_020527522.1, read as the reverse complement.
TTGTTGTTGTTGTTGTTGTTGTCACCTTGTTTCATGCTAATTGTTTTGCAAATTGTAATGGACAGGTAAAATAATAAAATATTATATAGAATTATAAAAGTTAAATTGATAATAAATCAATGTTACATTTTCATTGCCACATTAATCTGTTGTGTAGTAGACTTGTAATAAGTAGAACAATGTGAAGTCAGTAAAGGCAACATGATAACATTGTTTGATTTCTGCAGCATAGCAACATAACAGCATGAGTATATGTGGGTCTTTCAGTTTGGCTGACCAAGGGCGGTCACAGAAAAGTTATTTGAACCAAGTAGTTAATTTTGGAAATTTTATTTTGTGCCTTTAGTGGTTGAAGGCATTGAATGCTTCACCAACTACAGACCTCAGTCATCTGACATATCAGAAGACCTCACTGGCACATGTTGTGGTGGAGGGGTGTGAGAGATAGCACTGAGTGTGTCAGAGAGAGAAAGATCTGGTCTTAAGGTGGGTATCGACCCACACTCCTTAGCCCTGTGCAGTTATGTCAACCAGCCCCTCTGCGAGTCAGGCTGAGTGAGAGGAACAGAAATTTCAACTGAGAAGATCAATTATAGATAGAAGGAAATGAATGGGAAAAGTAATTTAATAAATTATTGAGTTGATGTCTTATATCATCTACAAAAGCAAATGAAAAATTAGATGTGTATTTGGATGAAACTGGATTTTTAAAAGGGCTCAGAAAACATATTTAATTAGAAAAAGAAAAAAAGATGGTGATTGGTATAGCCGGTTACACAAGGAGAAAAATGAATAGGTGGAAGTGAGATAGTGAGACGTCTACACGAGAGAAAGAGAGAGATGTCTCATGGACAGGAACACCAGAAAGTGAGACTGCAGTTTAGATAAAACTTTCTCACATCTCAAGCGAAGTAAAATAACTTCTTAAAGTCCTGAGGCAGGACATTGCAAATGAATTTGCATTTGCATTAAATTCTTAGATCACCATGTATCCAGATTTAAATCTCACAGCTGCAGAACATGCAGTGGCTGTAAACTCATTAACACCAGCCATAGAGGAAATAGAAATAACCCCAGCTAATGTCAACGTGACTTCACTTTTTGTTTTCTGCATACTGCCCGAACCCAAACACATGTATCTAAACATAAAAGAGGACACTCTGATTTACCCATCAGCCTCAGGAAAAAGTAAATAGCAAAAGTAATTAGAAGGGAATAACTAGAAAGTTGAATGTGGATTTCTCCTCTGTTTGAACCGGAGCATGAGTTATAGAGCAGATGAGGGAAGAGAGGGGAAGTAATTATGCATTCCTCCGAGTGGCTTCTTTGGGATGAGGCAGTGTGGTGTTAAGACACAAGGAATGCAAATTACGAAGGTTTCTAGGTGAGCTGTGCCACAGTCTCAGTTCATGTTGAGACCCACAGTGTGCTCAACAAGGCCTTTATGTTGCCATTCCCAAGAGACCAGCTGAACGAACTGTATTATTGGCATTGCCATGTTGTTTAAGCAGAAAAAAATGTCACTATTTATGAGATGAAAGGCTATCTTCAGGGAGTGAAATAATTATTTCATTTTTTTCCCAGTTAATTGGTGTTGTGAGATACTTTTCTTGTCGCCAGCTCCCTTGAGGTTAGATATTTGTGTATTTATTCGATCGCACTTCATTTCTGGGGCATTAGAACTCAAGGTGATGTGTTTTTCAGTGTTTTGACGTCACCGTAGATGCAATAACTAAACATACAAAGTTCAAGTCTCTGACACAGGCAGAGTTTCAACAATGGAACATATAGATTTCAAATTGGCGGCAACGATAAGTTCTGTTTTTTTGCTGTTTTTTGCTATGTTGGAAATGACTGAAGCTGCAGGACATTTCATCAGGCAATCAGGTTATTTCCTCTAGAATTCAACTCCATGAGTTTCTAGAATACAATTGTAACGATTCAAACTCCCTAATCATCGGGAAGGAGGAGGCGGGAACTGGCGCACAATCAAAACATAATTTTAATATTGAAAATAAACACAAAACAGTGCGTCAGCCCCTCACGGCGACTGACGCGCACAAATAAAAAGCAAACACATAAACTAATGTCCCAGGCCTGGTCCTCTCTCGTCCTTCACGGTCGTCGCTCCAGTTTTATATCCTTCCATCTCCTACGTGGGACTCGATACGGGCGGTGGGGCGCAGGTGTAGCTCATCTCCAATCACTACACCTGGCCTCACTCCTCGTTCCCACGCCTCTCGGCCCTGCCCCACTCGCCACAACAATAATCAGAGGGTCCGTTGAAATGCAAGACCAGACTACTTCTTGGACATAAAACAATCTTGTAATTGAGAAATGCTTCTCAAGCATCAATCAATGATTAAAAAAAGGATGGATAAAAGCAACCCAGAGACCCTAATCAAACAAAGAAGCAGAGTTGAATTCCAAACAGCACTTCAAAGTGAAGCGGCATTTAGATATAGATAGATTTGCACAAGAACAATCTACAGTATAGTGCCATGTAAGGGAAACAGGTCAATTTAGCTCAAAGGGAATCATTTAAGATTTTAAAGGGAATTTGAACAGAATCACTGTTTCACGGCTGTTCACGGAGACGCGCCTGCGGTTCAGTGAACGAGACGTTTAACATCAAATCTGCGCTGGATACTAATATCCAAACTATAGTGAAAACACTATCAATTAGCACAGTAACAAGATCGGCAGTTTAAGACATTAACTTGTAAGCACAAAACACAAGATACTTCTCTTTTCAATATGAATAAGGCTTTATTAGATAAATCTAAGACATATAAACTAATCTAACACATAAACGCACGCACACACACATTCACACAAGTTGCAGGAAGGTCGAAAGTTAGGGAAAGATGAGTTTAAGAGAATTGAAATATGGAATCCCAAGTTAACAGCAATACGTTAAATTGCATAGACATGAACAACCATCAATCACGTAATTAGCGCTCGCATTGAGTTCCTCAATGGGGTTAAAATTATATTAGATACACCAGCACAACAAATATCTGGGAATACGTTGCCTTCGTTTGCTGTGAAAGGGACTCCAGTTGAAAGGGGTTTCCCGGTGTCGCTGATTGGCTGGAAGTTCAGTTGGCTGTGACGTCTTGGGAAGCCCGTGGTTGTTGGGCGTTGACTGAAAGTGCAGAGTCGTGTGCGCTGGTTGAAGTTGAACGGGCATCCGAGGTCAGGCGTCGGAGACTCGACGTTACAAAACTTAACTCAGAACACGAAACTCAAACGGAAAAGAAAAGAAATAAAGTTTGACGAGACTAGGTTGTGTTCTTTCTCATTGTGGCATAGAAGCAGTAGGCAGGCACGCTGGAACCGCGCTCAAAGAACAATGACGACTAACCGCATGGCTAGATGCTTATAGCTAAAGCTAGGTAGCAAAGCTACAAGCTAAAAGCTAAGAGCAGGCATGACTGATAGCACGAGCAAGGCTGGAACTAAAAGCCGACATGGCTAATAGCAGCAGCTAGACTAGAACTAAAAGCAGACTAAAAGCAAAATTTCATGGGATCCAAAGTATTTAAAACTTCCTTGTTGGCCACCCCTCAAATGTTGCCTTGACCAATCAGATATGTTCTTGGGGTGGGTATCATAAATCATTTGTTTATCTTACCAAGCATGTGGTTCTTGCCTCACAGGGTCTAATTTTGGACATGATTCCTATAACATGATTATGATATATTTTACAAATAAATGATTGTCAGGACAATATCAAGCAAGAAAATGCGATTATTTCAATACTAGACATGACTAGGTATCCTATAGTTATCAAAAGACATACACAATAAGTGATTATACATGATAGTCAAATGTGTGGGTTACACGTAAATGAATATGGAGTTAAGCAATGGAATGATTCATTCATAAGTCTTTTTTGAGTTCATTCTGGTCCATATATAATGTATAAAAAGGGTTTCTTTGCCATTCTCTGGCAAAGGACTTTTCTGTGAAGACAAAGGTTTAAAGCCCTTCCCCCTTAGGAATTTCAGTCTGGTTTCACTGGCTGGGGGGGAAGTCAATGCAAGTATTTAACTTGATCTCCTGGGTTTACATGTGATGTCCAGCGTTGCATTTCAATCACGAACAATAAATTTGACAATCTCTTCTTCGAATTAAAATTGTTAATAATTGTTCTATTGGTGTTAATGTTGAAAGCTGTTGTGTGAACAAGTTGGTTGGTTGGTTATCTTGCTTGGTTCCTGTGGCACTAGAACTGATTTATGACTTCCTGAGGAATTCAGCTCATGTTTCAATGCACACAGCTCTGATAGACTCTTTGATTTGTCTGATTTGACTCATTTCTGCTACACCACTTTGTTGTTTTTCTTTTTACCAGGCTCGAAAAGGGGAAGAAAATCTATTAACTCCTGATTAAAATGTACTCAGATGCGTCAAGCGTACTTGTGAATCAAGTATAGAATAGATTGTCACAGCCATTAGATATGAGTTTATGCAGGTGCTGGCCACAGTCGCTGCTTGTGTGGGTGTCTTTAGGCGGGCCCGGAGCTGAAATGGTGATAATATAAAAACGCGTGAATCCGCTAATGAGACCCTCTTAATATTCTGCAAATCTAAGCATCATATTATCCTAAACATGCTCACAATTTAGTCATGTCAAATGAGCGGCTGTGCTCGGACATAAATTGTCCCGTTCTTTACCGCTAAGTATTTGAGAGCACATGGATCCTAGCCACTGCCGTCAACCTTTTAAAAGCCTGCTGATTGGCATATGAATAGAAAGTGCCTCTTTTGAGCGTTCATACAAGTTCCTGCCAGTGCAGTGAATGGAGCTCTATATTTTACCATATACCAACAAGATTTCTAATTGCGTTCCCCATCAGGCTAATTGGATTCGAGCGCAAAGTCACAGTTATGAAGGCTTTCTGATGACCGTACGGATTGACTTCAGATGGGTGAGTGAGCAGATTGATGCCAGTGGCCTTTGTTCTGAGATCTGTCAGCGTCATCTGATGATTGGTTGGAATGTGGCGTTACTGGATATATTTTTCTGCAGCCTGAGCTAAAATTGAGCTGTGTTTCAGGGTCAGCAACACCATTGTGTCCGTCCATTAGAGGTCACATCTTTTGTCATCTGATTGTGTGTGTGAGTGAATAAGAATCATTATATTAGATCATAAGTTGCTGAAATACAGCCGCCCTAACCTTAGAGTAGCTCTCGATCCTTGCACAGCTGTAATTGAATAACTTACACACAGACACAAAAAAACTCTGTATATCCTTTTCCCCTTTTCTGCAGCAACACGGAAAGAAAAAAAAAAGTCTGCTCTGTAACTACCTGGGAAAGCAACCCATCAACAGCTGTTAGAGCTGACTTGAAGGTTAAATATTAGGAAGGAATCCAATTTCTCTTGTCTATTCAGCTCAGCGGTGTGTTAGATTGCAGCTGGAGTGTGCTTAGCGAGTATGGGGATATGAAGTGGGCTAATCAATCCCCTCTGCCTCATTCTCAAATTCCTCTCATATCAGGTCCCTGCCCCCCAGGCAGGCCTTCTGCTTTCCGAAAGCCAATTCCACACGAAATAAGAACTGTGACCTGCAGCTAGAGGGTGAAGTTGAGTTTTCCCTTCATGATTAATCTCTTCTTTGGTGGCTTTCAGAAAAAAAACAGGGGGAGAGAGAGGATGGAAGTTGGGGGGGGGGATAAAGTGTAAGAATAAGACAACATGCAAGTTGCTTCTTTGCAACAAGATGTTTCTTTTATATATATATATATATATATATATATATATATATATATATAATTAGGATTATCTAGGCTACTTGTTTTGATAAGGCTTCATATTGACATTGAGAAAATGAAGTAACAGATGCCATGATTAGACCTGCCACTATCAAAATGGTACCCTGAACAAGGCAACACTGATGTGCATTATCAACTAACAGGACTGTAGCAATGGTGTACAGATGTACAAGCCGTGTTACTTAGCAACTCTTTATTTTATTCTCATGGATTTAAATGTTTAGGTCAATCTATTCCGTTTCAAACCACAAATTTTACATTGATTTTATTTAGAATCAGTGACTGGATAATGATAGCTCACAATTAGATAAAAACACTTTTAAAATCTCAATCAAGACAAGCAGAGTACAGAGTCTTCAGCGTATAAGGCAGTGTATAGCATATAATGACTCTTTGAATCTTTCACTGAATTTTGCACCTGTCAAGCACTCCATCCAGTTGAATTCTACCTAATGGCTGTTGCTTAGAGTTTAGATATACAGTATGGTTAAAGTGCCACATACCAACATCGAGTGTCTAGAAAGGCTTTCGATATGATGGCTTTCATTTAGAGATGAAACTCAGAGGGATGTGCGGCATTAAATAGCTGAATGATTAGATGGTACAAGCCAAACAGCAGCTACAAATTTAAACCAGGCTCGAGGTTACATTCCGGAAACATTTTGTTGTTGTGCATACAATTTTTTAAGCATCTCTAAACCTGCAGCTTTGTACTTCTCTGAAATTTCTGGCCCGTGATCTCATCCTAACAGATCTCACATCCCCCAGGGCCCTCAGGTAGACCTAAAAAATGTGCTCACCAGGACGCTAAATTGCCTCTGGAATGGTGTGCATTTTTAATGTCTTAATGATGATCCCATGCTCAATGTACAAGAGTTACACATACATCTAGTAAATTTTTTAGCATCTAAACTCTCACTTTAAAAAACAACCCATTTGCTCGCTACCCCCCACTAAACAAACTGATGGAGAACAACAAAGTTCAATTTATGTTTGAATATTCCTGTGTTCCTCATCTGTGGTGGGCACTTACGGGAGTGTGTTTTTGCATCCTGGATAAGGTAGAGGTCCACAAGGGACAGGAGGAAAGTGGATTTCAACCAGATGCGGGAATCGGCTGCATCCAGCTATGATCACCTCTGAGTCTGGCTAAACAGTGGGCACAGTCATCCTCACACTGGGCCAAATGGAAGAGTGAAGTAGCATACACCATGGAGCTACTTGGAGGAGAATGACTGCAGTTCTGTAAACATGTTCCTCTCATTGGTGTGTGGTCTTAGACACTCATTAAAAATGGAGTGGGTGGACTTGTTGGGGAGCCATTTGTACAACTGCTCTCATGTAAGAGATTTGTTTATAATATGGCACATTATGGAGTTATCCTGTTAGGTGGCCTGGGCCGACTTTATGTTGTTTGATGTCTTTGGAATTTATACAGTTATTACCATAACAAGTGCAAGATGTGCAGAAGCCCTAAAGACAAATTTCCTTCCTCAGTTCATTATCTACATTGCTTCTTATTTTGCTGCTTTGATATACATGTATATATTTTAATTCTAGCAACAGACTCACACAACTTCTCATTAAGTCCACTTAAATCACTATGCATACTATAATTGTAAGAAAGAAATACTTTCCTATTGTTTTCTTTTATATATATATATATATATATATATATATATATATATATATATATATTTCGATTTGAAGCATGATGTTGTACGATTAACCAGGATCATCTAACCCCTGAAGACCTCCACAGACGTCCATGTACTGTGTGTGCAAGCATACAGGACGTGTCTGGCCTGCAAGCACACTGCAGCACTCACACAGACCTTATCTCTGACAGCTAGGCCCCTGGAGCTCCACCATATTGATGAATAAAATAGTACCTTTTTCCAATTAGATTTCCCAATGTTGGCACGAAAATGTACTGGCTAGAGAGGTAGAGTTAAAAAGTGGCCTGGACGTCTGACGGTCTGCAAAGACAGCATAAAAGTTCTTCTGGCTCTTAATGACGGTGCTGTGGATGATGATGATGTTGAAGACTGACACTTTGTCAGAGGCTTTTATGGGCACTGGGTAAAAGTGCACGGAGACAGTTCCGCCATCACTTCTCACCTCATTGTCCTCCATGAGTAATGTACAGAGGAAGAGGAGGAGGAGTGGGATGAAGAGGAAGGGTGGAGAGGGGGGAGTGCAGATGCTCCTGTACACAGTGGCAGTCATCTCAGTGCGAGTGCTGAACTGCACTTAGGCCCCATTTGCTTTTAAGGATGTCTGACAGGACGGCAGCCACGTATGATCAAACTCCACACCCACCCCCAACATTCAGATGTGACAGTTCACTTGGAGAAGGCCTTAATGCACTGTCACCAGCGCTCTCCACTCAGCTGCCTTGATTTCCCTTTCCCATCTGTCCCAGCCAGGCAAGCCAGGACAGAGAGCAGGACTAACGCTCTGGTCTGGTTCAGTATGGGTCTCTCTTTAGTTTAGCACACATAGAACGCATTAGCATTCTGCATTCACATTGTTCTGAGTTTTTACATTTCTGCCATTTTATTAAAGGGATAGTGTCATTATTTACTCAGCCTAATGCTGTTCAAAAACTGTATGACTATCTGTCTTTCTTCTGTGGAATAATAAATATTATTATTTTTAAAACAAATATTTTTTATTTATGTTGTCCATACAATTAAAGTTAGTTTATAACTGACAAGATAACACTTTACTAAAGGCCTTTATGGTGGGTGATACGAGCAAAATCTTAGTTGAAATTTTATTTCACAATAATGATATATACCTCGATATAGCTATATATTCATCACTGTATCAATCAAACATGATTAACATTAATATTGACAGACAGCAAGAGGTAAAGAAGGTTGCTCACCCTTTAAAACCAATCCAACATCTGAAACGCATCGGTTGTAACCTGTCTACATTTATTGAACACATAACTGACTGAGTTTATGGGAATACTCCACATGACAGGCATTATGACATTACTGTGTGCATATTTGACCATTCAAGCACAATAAAACAGGAAAAAGATTTGTTTTCGTGATCTCACCCTGTCTGAGCAATTATATTAAATGTTTCGGTAACACTTTAGAATAAGGTTCCATTAGTTAATGTTAGTTAACTACTTTCGTTAACATGAACTAAGCAAGAACAATCCTTCTACAGCATTTATAAGTCTTAGTTCATGTGAATTTCAACATTTACTAATGCATTATTTAAATCAAAAGTTGTGTTTGTTAACATTAGTTAATGCACTGTGAATTACCATGAACTAACAATGAATAACTGTATTTTCATTAACTAACATTAACGAATATGAATAAATACAGTAATAAATGTATTATTCATTGTTTGTTCATGTTAATTAATACATTAACTAACATTAACTAATGGAACCTTATTCTAAAGTGTTACCAATGTTTCTTGAGCACCAAATCAGTAGTCTATATTAAAATGATTTCTGAAAGATCATGTGACACTAAAGACTGGAGTAATGGCTGCTGAAAATTCAGCTTTGCCATCACAGGAATAAACATTTTAATATATATAAAATTAAAAATAGAATTTTAATTATAATATTATTTCACTATATTTACTGTATTTAGATCAAATAAATGCAGCTATAGTGAGCACGAGAGACTTATTTCAAAAACATTTTAATAAATGTTTCCAGCCCAAACTTTTGAATGGTAATGTGGAACTGAAAAGGTTGACAAAGCCGTATATCGATACATTAGTTATTGCAGTTTGAAGCTGCTTCACTGTCATTGAGAATGTTTCAGCTTAATGCTCACAGCATGTGGCCAAATTATGTTCATGCTTTTGCATTTTGACTCACAATGAAAACCTCCTTTGGCTTATCACTGCTTAAAACACATCCTTTCAAAGCAGCAGGCTTTTTACACAACCTTGGGATTTAATAATCATTTTATGAATCAGAAGCTATATTCACATGAGATGGACAGGAAGTTGGAGGGGGTAGTTGAGAGGTTTGGTAGAAGTGGCATCATGGGTAATCTAGAGGCTTGAAGGCTCTCTCTCGTCCATTATCTTAGGAAAGTGCACATGTCCGCTTTGCCATGTTATTCCAAGGTCTCAATTATGCTGTGTTCTCTATGATTTAAACAGCACTGTTTTCATACCAGCTACACGGCGCACAACAAGCCTCTTAAAGTACCTAATAAATGTGAAATTGCATGTGATGTGTTTTCCCCCTCTCTCTTCACTCTGTGTGCTTTGATCATACAGTCCCATGACAGATCCATCAGCCCTCTCTTCATCTCCTGTAGGAATTGGCTAAGCTTAATTGGTGCTACTAGGAATATATCAAAGCAGGAAACCGGATGCTCTCCGTACAGCATCCACAAAGCAGCCTCTAAATCTGTATCGTCCAATGGCCACTTAGCAACATTCTGCTTTTCGATGCACAAACATTTTCACAATGTTATAATGACAGGTGCACAAGGAGACTACTACAGAAACCCCCCTCTCTAGTATTGGGGGTTGCTCTGACGGCTCATTGTTCTAATCTTATTTAACAGTCTATGCCTAACACTCAATGCTGGGCCTCTCATATTGGAGAGTTTCCAAACAATGCTGGGCTCACCCAAGCTTGGAATTGGTTTTCCGTGGAATGTCTCCCTTCTCCCTTTGGGCACTTTACCAATTTGACCAAATTTGTTCCATCACTGGCTCTAAGTAGCAGGAGTGTTTTTCAGCTTCGTACTGCAGACTGGCACTTTGCGATTTGCACATTCTTTGCAGAACATTAACAGCTTTGTTAAGGGCTGAAACCAGCCTTACTACAGAGCAGCTTGCTAAGAACTAGGTCTAGGTTTATTTCTCTGGCAGTTCCTCAAGCTAAACTGAAATTAAGCTTTAAAATTCCTCAAGTTAAGCTCAAAATCCCTCTTGACCCAATCAATGGATCTGGTTCTGAAGGAGCTGAATCATTCAAGTTTATGCATATGATGTTTCCCCCATATATATTTATATATTCATATACACTTCACCTAATCATGTTTTAACTGAAGAAACATTCAGTTTATTAAAAAATAATGGAATGTCTCTGTCCTGCCTTACTGTGACTTACTGTATTAAAAAAGACATGCTCTATTGCTCCTTATTGTCACTCTATTAAAATTGCAATGTGCCTTCCTCATTATCACCCACGGATAGGGCAATACATCTCTGTGAACTTTTTTTTTTTTTTAGTCTAACGCAAGACAAATACTCCATAGCCGAGGCACATGTCTACATGATGTATTACAGGCATACAATGGGCTACTAAAAGTTGATATACTGTAATTGTGTATTATAATTAGAGTTATAAACCCACCTGTATATGCCCCATTGGGATCTGGGATATTAGCTTGTTCACTGAAACGCACGCCCACTGTTTTTCTTTGATTTTAGGGATGAGTGTTAGTGGAAATATCATTTAAGGGCCATGATTGCATTGGAGGTGTACATATAGATAAAGACCAGAATGCTTCACAAACCATTACTTTACAATTGGAAGATAAGTGCATGAATTAGGCTAACGCTGATGGAAGAGTATGTAAACTCAGCATTAAGTTTAACAGCAGCAAGACTTGAGTTGCAGCCGAGAACAGCTTCAGGCAGCAAAAGCAATTAAGAAAACTTAAAATAATTTGAACTAATTCTTTTTTTGTTATCTGTGGAAAATAATGCATTATGTGTTGATTATGAGCGGGGAGGAAGTCCTTTATCTGGAGTGGGAATACCTTATGCTGAGACTGCTTCTTTCAGGAGGCTGCTTAAGGGGATTGCAGCACTGGCTGACTCTCTTTCACTCTATTGCTTCCATTTGCAGGCATTGCTCTTTTTCCTCTCTATAGTTTGTCCTCTTTCTTCTCCCTCCACGGCCTCACATTCTGAGTTCAAATTCATTAAACACAGTGTCATCATGTGTTAGTCTTCACCTATCCACGGCAGCCATTTCCTGCCTCACGTTGCTTTTAGAAACAATTTGCTTGTGAATAGCAAGGGCATAACAAATTGGAATGAATCAGAGTGAAAGCATAGTGTTTCCTGGAGATGCATGTTGGCACATGGAGTTCCGTGCCTCCGTGTGACATCTAAACTCACTGCTAACGGATGGTGAGCTTGTGGTGTGGGGGTGTCTGGTTGTAGGGATCGGCAGTAATCTTTAGTGGCTTTCTTATACAAACACTGCCCCTTCTGCTTGTGAAGTTGTGAATAATGGTGTTAATCCAGAAAATCCAGTTGCCTTTGGATGCTCAAACCACATCAAGACCTTTTGATAAGGGGCCAGAAATCCTTTTCAAATGTCATACTTTGGTGATGTTTACCTTTAATAACCATTATCTAAATATTTCTTTTTCATTTTGAGTGATTCATTTGTTTGTGCTTCAAGAGGTTTTGTTGATATTTCATTCAGGAAGGCGTACACAATGAAACGGGCCTCTTTGGTAGCAGTTTATTTATTTGATTTTCCGTCAAAGCTGCTGCCATCAGCCCAGCTTTCTCTGAACCTGGTGTGGTAATCTTGCCTCGGACACGTCACTGCAAGGGCTCTGCTCAATTTCAGAAACACTAGTGAGCAGTCATGAGAGGTTCCAAAACCCATTTAATGTCCTCTGATGGCTTTTGCCTGTTCGCTATCTCTCTGTGTATCAGAGTGAACTTAATAGGATAATGGAGTAATCCGGTTAGTTTACCTTCACTCTTAGACCATTTATTCAGCCTCTTTGATGCATTTGTTTCAGAGAACACCAGTGGAGATGTTTAACCTGCAGATGCTAGACTGTGGAATGGTTGCATAACGCATTCAATTTCGGCAGAGCAGCAGGCTTGAGCGCAGTGTGTCATGAGTACCAGAGTTCGTGCAACCTAATGGAGTGCAAATAGAGTCATTATGCACTGTAATAGGAAGCACTCTCTCCAATATAAGCCGAGCATGTTTTCACAACTTTTCTTGCCCTTCCCTTCACTTCCCCCATTATGCAAAATAAAGTTTAAAAAACAGGACAACTAATCTTTTCATCCCTGTGTATTTTATTATCTTCAAGCATATTCCATACATATTTGTGTTGTGTTGTTTGTCCAAGAGGGCGAATCCTGAATTTACAGCAGCTGCTGTACATGCCACCTTGCTTCACGTGTTTGGGTTTAATTACTTCGAAATAATCAATGGACAATGATGGCATAATTTGGAGCTCACATTAATCTAGTGTCTGGAGGTGTTAATCAGAGCAGAGCCTAGTCTGGATGTGGGGAATGTAACCAGGGAGAAAGTTATTCATGGAAGACCAGGTCACAGGCCATGATGGAAGAGCAAGGCTAGTGAATGATCCTGAATGCTATAGCTTATTCCATAAGCAGATTTTTATTTTATTTTAGTTTTTTGTTTTGTTTTTATTGCTGTAAGATAATCATCAAATTATTGGAAGGCTTGCTTGAGCGCTTGCGGGTGTTTTCAGGGCTTTAATTGAATGTTTAGAGAAATAAAACCCTCCAATACTGACAAAGCTCTTTTTCCCCACTTTATTCTCTGGTTCACAAATTCCACACTTCTTCCCTTTTTTCCCCTTCCACTCCGTCAGAATAAAAGTCCTCATAACAACAGGCACTTAACACGGGGCATTTTAAACACAGAAATAAAATTGTTTAATTTTAACTCTTACATTACTATTATTATTTTTTGCATATCTACAGTTGTTTCTGTGTTACAACACAGATATAATGATATTGTTTGAGATTCATATGAAGTGTGTGGTGTTTAAAGGGATAGTTCACCCCAAAATAAAAAATGTGATGTTTATCTGCTTACCCCAAGGGCATCCAATATGTAGGTGACTTTGTTTCTTCAGTAGAACACAAACTGTGATTTTGTATTGCAACCAACAAAGTTGCTAACTTAGTTAGCAACTATGCTTTGGGGAATTGCACCCCAGTTCATCACAAGTGAAGCACTTTAAGTAAATCATTTTAACTAGCACAATATGTGTATTTATACAGCCAACTTACCTCTGTCCCACATCCCTCCTCCACCCCAACTCCTCACTCTAAATCAATTCTCATCCCATTTTATGGATGGGGGAGTTATCTGGGTTTTGGCCATATTCCCAGCTCAAAGCCCTCCCTCTGGACAGCACACCAAATATGCTTAAATTATGCTCAATCCAATTATATGTTAGTTTGAACTCATGTGTTTTGGGCATAACGTGCCATAAACCAATCAGAGTCTCATCTCAAATTCCCTTTAAATTCCAGCTGTGCTTCCACCATGGCAGAATTTGCAAGAGCAAAGACTGAAAACTTCTCCAGGGAGGAAAGGTTCTGCTTGTGCGGATGTTAAAGGGGTCATATGGCGTTGTTAAAAAGAACATTATTTTTTGTATTTGGTGTACTGAAATGTGTTTATATGGTTAAGGTTAAAAAAAATGTCTCAGGCTACTTATGTAACCATGGTTCCCCGAGTAGTTCACCTTTTTGTGACCCGTGTCTGAAGCATACATTGAAAAACACCCACAACACATTGGCCGGTGACAACCCATGACATCACTACTGGTGTGATCATAGTATAAATAGGCAAACACGTCATCCACTTCTTCATCCGAAGTTTGCGTCCGAAGCATGGCAGGAAGCTAGAGGACGCAGGGATACAACCAAGAGCCTAGCATCATACTAAGTCTTGGCCTGTCACACAGGTGCTACCGCTTGTTCTTGCATAGGCTGAAGGAACTGTCTCAACAGATCCCTAGAAGCAACACCCTGTTTAAATAGGTATCCTGAGGATACATAGGTGGAGTGGCACCCAAGATGAACAGGGCTTTTACCAGCTCAAGAAAGGGCACAAAGCAACTGTGCAAAGTCCTTACCATATAGGTTTTTAGAAAAGAACGCAGAGTACTAGCATGCACACTTACCACAGTGTGGATGGACTTTAGGATACCGTTCTAAGGGGCTCTCATGGCTCTCTGAAAGAGAAGCTCATAGATGGAATGGTACATCCCAAAACCAATATGTTTGAAAGTCATCAACTCAATCAATGGTATAATGCTGGAGTGGCTAGCAGTAAATATCTAGATTTGTAATTTCTATAGTAATAGACACAATTTTGAAATACATAGGCCTACACTATATTGGCTGAATAACTGGCGCGAATATGACGCACAAGCTCAGCCTGCAGGTAGAGATGGAGGCGGCAAGAGAAAAGGTGAAGACTTGGGAGCAACAACGCTGTTTTTGGTAAAACATGATTTTGACGACTTCATTAAGTTTTCCCACTGCGCAGTGCACCATCAGAGTGACATCTTTTTCATGTATTTTTGGATGTCCAAATTCGGTCCAAATGACGTCCAAAAAAATGACCCAGTTCAAAGATCAAATGTTGAACGGCAAGATGACGTCCAAGTTGGATCATGGTTGGACGTCCAAATAGTAGACCTAGTTTGTACGTCAAATAGATGTTTAGAAATGGTCATGGACCAACGGACCTAATATATACAGTACATGATCTGCACGTCTATCCAACATCCAGTGTTTAGTGGGTTGTTTTATAGAAAACTCTTTTAAAATATTTTCAATTTGCATAAATTGTATCTTAATTTTGATTCATGTTTTATCAATCAATTGCCTGTATTTAATAAATAAGAAGCAAATAAATAGCAGAAAATTTAATAAGGTGCCGACATGATCACTTGCATTGCATGTGAACTGGAGAGCGCCGAAACTCAGCTTGTGCCTCACAGATTCAAGAAATATAGAATATATATTACAGAAAGCTTGAAATGTCCACTTTTAAACTAAGATATTAAAACCAAAATAAATAGGCTACTCTCTTATAATGTAAGCCATATGAAATGTGCATTAGTCAGAGGCAGCCCTTATTCCACATATTTTCCAACCAGCAGGCCATTCTGGGTTGAGCGAGCGACCCCACGGAGTAAGCGGAGCGGAATATTCAGAAATGCGCTCTCCGCACACGAGCTCTGATCGGAACAAACCCGAACCTCACTTTCTGCTGACCTTGCAGAAACATCAAAATAGACATAGCCAGGATAGACTATTTTAGTACAAATTATGAGCTTATTGACGATTGTTTATAATTCTTGACAAAATTAGAATACCGTAATTCCTCAAATAAAAGCTGGGGCCTTTATTTACCTGAACTGCAGAAGGTAAAAGGCTTTTATTTGAAGCAGGCTTTTAATAGAGGCAGGCCTTAATTTCTAATTCCATCTGTTTGATAAGTAATTGTTTTAAAATACCCATTTTAAATTAAAAGTGATAGCGTTCCATTGGACAGAGATCATAACACTAGCTCAGAATCAATCACCAAAAGAACTAGTTTGGTTCAGACGCTCTGTGAGTCAGTCTGCTTCACGCTGAATCACACATGCGCAGTATCATCAGCTCTTCGGTTCTCGAATCGGACGCATCCAACAGAAACGCTTCTCGGTTCAGTGTACTGGTGATTTGGAAACCGATGCAACCGGTTCTAGACTCGAGAACGAGAAACGTTCCGGCAGTGGGCCTGTACATTCGCTATCTGGCTCTGCTGCACAAATTTCCCCCGGCATTTATTTGTCCGTGTTGACCACGCCCCCGCCCACTGTAAGAGGCCCGGCGTTTATTTGACTACCTGTGTTATTTGAGGAATTATGGTATATTAAGTCAATGATATTTTGCCTTTTATTTTGCCAGTACAATATTTTCTTTTTTGCTTATACATTGACCCACGCATCACTGCCTACTATGTCACGCATGAGTTAGTGTTTGGGGCTACAGAATTAGGCGTTGATGTTCTTTTGAGGAGATGTTGTTTAACTTATAATAGGCACATTCCAGGATCTGGTGTTCACTGGGCCTGGTGTCAATAAAAGCTTTTATTTCAGTAACAAGGATGTTTTCAGCTCTGAAACTTACAGGGTATTCTTTAAAGGAGGGGTGAAATGCTATTTTATGCATACTGAGTTTTTTACACTGTTAAAGAGTTGGATTCCCATGCTAAACATGGACAATGTTTCAAAAATTAAGTTGTACGTTTGAAGGAGTATTTCTGTTCCAAAAATACTCCTTCCGGTTTGTCACAAGTTTCGGAAAGTTTTTTTCGAGTATGGCTCTGTGTGACGTTAGATGGAGCGGAATTTCCTTATATGGGTCCTGAGGGCACTTCTGCCGGAAGAGCGCGCGCTCCCGTATAGCAGAGCACTGAGAGCACAACATACTTCACTGATCAGAGCGAGAGCGTCGCGAAATGTCACAAAAGGAGTGTGTTTTTGGTTGCCAGGGCAAGACAACCCTGCACAGATTACCAAAAGAGAAACAGCATTAAGGGACCAGTGGATGGAGTTTGTTTTTACAGAGCATCAACGGAGTTGTGCAAGTGTTTGTGTTTGTTCCCCTGCATTTCGAAGATGCTTGTTTTACAAACAAGGTCCAGTTTGACGCTGGATTTGCACATCGTTTATTTCTTAAGGATGATGCAGTCCCAACGAAAAAGGGTTACGATCCTGTGTTGGAACCGCAGGCGGTGAGTAAAACTGCTTAAAATATCTCTGTGTTGTTAACTTAGCTATCGGCGTGTAAGCACATCAAGTAAACAACATGCGATGTTGTCATCAAACTTGCACATTCCACATGTACAGCTTAAAAAAAAAAAAAAAGACGACAAAGTGGAACTTAGTCATTTTCCAAAACCGCTAAGCAAATATATACAGTTTCAGTACATACCACAGAGACGTTGTTGCTGATGCTGCTCTTGTTACATTTCAGCCTCTGGATCTGATTCTGGATCATAAATATAAGCTGAATCTGACTGTTAGCCATGGTTTGTTTTGGTTGGTTTTGTCTTCACTGTGTCACAGCTTCCAAACGCTCTCAACGCAAAAGCCTACTGGCGCTCGTGATTCTTTAGCTCCGCTCACACGTCACGCCTCCAGCCGGTCGTGTTTTTCCGGGAAAAATTGGTACAGACTATCTTTCTCTTATGAATATAATAAAACGAAAGACTTTTTGGAGTTATGAAGGATGCAGTACTACTCTATAGGTACTCAAGATTAACAGGATATTGAGTGAAAACGAGCATTTCACCCCCCCTTTAAATTCAATTCAAATCAATTCAAGATTATTTGTATAGCGCTTTTTACAATACAAATCGTTACAAAGCAACCTTACAGAAATTTACATTTCTACAACGTATGACTGGATTTTTCTGAAAAATCGTACAGAGACGTAGTCAGCCAGATGATGAACATTATTAACAGCAATTATTATATGATGCAGTCACATTTGTAGCAATATTTGTTAGTTCTGTTTGTTGATTCAGGGTTAGCATCATCTGGGGTCCTCTGAGGGTCAGCATCATCTCTTCTCAGGTGTTCTGGATCCTGACTGGAGTTTGTGTAAATCCTAGTTACAATACATAGAAACAAACAGAGACATCATTAGCATAGCTGCTGTTCCAACAAAGTAAAATTAATTAGTTTAACCCAAGCAAAAGAATAAAAATGCGCATTTGATCAGATGCAACTACACTCACAATTTAAGAGATACATTATTCGAATGCTTGGCGAAAGAGATGCATTAGAGATTTAAACAGAGAGAGTGTGTCTGAACCCCGAACATTATCTGGAAGGCTATTCCAGAATTTGGGAGCCAAATGTGAAAAATCTCTACCTCCTTTAGTGGACTTTGCTATCCTAGGAACGACCAAAAGTCCAGCGTTTTGTGACCTTAGGGAGGGTGATGGATTGTAACGTGGTATGAGGCTAGTTAGGTACGCAGGAACTAAACCATTTAGAGCCTTATAGGTAAGTAATGATAATTTGTTACTGATACGGAACTTAATAGGTAGCCATTGCAGAGACCGTAAAATTGGGGAAATATGATCATATTTTCTTGACCTGACCTGCATTTTGGACTACCTGTAGCTTGTTTATTGAAGCAGCAGGACAACCACCTAGAAGTGCATTACAATAGTCCAGTCTAGAGGTCATGAATGCATGAATTAGCTTTTCTGCATCAGAAACAGATAACATGTTTCGTAGCTTAGCAATGTTTCTAAGATGGAAGAATGCTGTTTTTGTAACATGGCAAATATGATATTCAAAAAACAAGTTGCTGTCTAATATACAGTAACACCCAGATTTTTGACTGTAGAGGAAGTAACAGTACATCCGTCTAGTTGCAAATGTACTACAAGTATGTTGACCTCTTGTATATCAAAAACTCAAGTAAAAGTTGATTTCTCAATTCCTGACCCCTTTAAAATAGTTTATACTTTATACCTGTGATGGGAAAGCTGAATTTTCACACAGTCTTTTGGAAATCATTCTAATATGTTGATTTGGTACTTAAGAAATATTTCTTATTTGTGTAAAAGTATATGTTTTTACTGTCTGTTTCTATCAATTTAATGATTCCTTGCTGAATAAATTAATTTTGTTCAAAAATTAGCATTCATTCTGTATGATGGGGAGAATGGTTTAAGATGAACCAGTTTACTAAAATAAATCAAACTTCCCAATGCTCCCAATGAGAAAAAGTGTGTTTGATTATTCCCTCAGTTCAGATGTATAGGTATAGTAATCACTGATTTACATAATTAAATATATTTAATTGATTGTTTATGCAGAGACCAAATTTATTATTTATAAACATTGTCTCTGTTTTACTGTATCTGTAAGATGTTGAGAGAGGTAAACAAACCAAAACTCAACCTTCTTTCCTTTAAATTATTGTCAGGATCCCTGTAGGATGAAATGTAATATCGGAAGGCCTTGTCCATACAGGATTATTGTTTAAGCCAAGCCTATGAGCTTTCTGCTTTCAGTGGGACAAATGGGAAAATTGAGGTACACAGGTTTTCAATAATCTGTGCAACACCCTACAGTGGCTCATGGGAAGGTACACATTGCTCTTCCTTCCTTTTCAGCTGGAAGCCCATGGAGGACCATCCTCTATGCATGTGTTTACAGGAACGAGTACCAAGCATGGAAACAAGTGCCCTCGATCCTCTCTAAACCCAAAACATACACGCACGTAAATGGCAAATGAATAGTCTTTTACTGGAAATATCTAGAGGAAAGAGACGCTTAACACATCCAAACATTAAAAAATGTCACATAATCAGGACAACGGAAGATAACTGCATTGCACAAGAGACCTACAGTAATGTCAGCTGAAGGGCAGTGGAATAAACAGACGCTTGTCTTTTCTTGGTTAGGGAACTGGATTAGAAGGGGTAACTGGGGATAGACATAGCCAGCCTCTTTCTGCTGTTTTAGAGTTCAGAGGACTTTCTCAATCCGTCTATTGCTCTCTCTTTCCCACTTTTTGTGCTCAAATTTAATATTTTTATTTTTTGCACTCTCAGAGTCTGGCCCTACACACCCTTCTTCCCAGTTTGTATCAAGGCCAACATATTTTCACTTGTTAATTTTCAGTTTTAGCTCTGTTACAAGACTCAATGTTAACTTTGCCATTGCTTTCATTAAGGCCGAGGTAGGATGAAATATGGATGTGTTGGGAGTGGATTAGAGTGATGGAATGGATTGAATATTGCTTTCCTGGCGCCTGGGCAATATTGTCTTTGGGGGTGTTAAAAGACACTTAGGCTCATAGAAACCTGAGCCATTTTCAAAAGACTATCACACTCAGTCAGGGCAGAAAATAAGTTTGACTCATCCGCAGCTGATAAATATAAATTTGAGACTGAGCAGACTTCAATGTTTAAGAGAGGCTACATCAACATTATTGTATGCATATAGTGCTGAGTTGAGAGAGGGGCTGACCTGAGGAAAACATTCTGTGGAACTTTTAAGCAACTTTCTTTGTGTTGAAATGGAACAAAAAATCCATTCTGACCATGACGTTTGACTGGCCGAGGGTGATGTGCTTTTAATGACAATTTGCTAATGAAAAATGCAGCTAAGACAGTAGTGTCATCAAATCGTTTGACGTTTCTGTTTTATATCATTACCAACAACAATATTGGAAACTAAGCAGAGTACTTGTGTCATATATCAAGGGATACATAACAGAATAGAAAATGCCCTGCTAGACTTACTTTTCTGAATTTGCTTGTAGACAATGGAATATTTGATGAACTAAAAAAAAGAAAAGAAAAAAAAAAGATTTTTCAAAGTTGTAAATAAAACAAAGTGTGTTGGAATATATTTTACAAGAAAATACTATTCGTCTTTCCAATTCAAAATTTCATGGTTATTTTCACTGTGTTATTTCTTTGTTTGATTCTTTGTAATTATTTCTGAGAGAATTTAGTTTCAAAGTAAGTCCTACACCATCTTTTTCAGTGTATTAAAATAATTTTTTAGAAATTGAAATAAAGCAGAAAAATAAATATATATTGGACGAAAACATTTAAAAAAAAAAAATTGAAATGTTGGCATGACCGCTTACTGAAAAAAATGCATTTATGTTGAAGTACCAAAAAATATAAAAACCAAAACTGAAATAAAAACAAATTAACATTAAATATAAATATATTTTAAAACTCATTAAAGTGATAAAAGCACATACAATTCTGAAACTAATTTTAAAATGAAAACTGAAAATAAATAATAAGATAATTAATAGTATATAAATAAATAAAAATAATACAGATGTGTATATAATTCCTAAAAATATTGGTTAAGAAATTGAAAACCATGATGTCACATGCAGTATGCTTTCTTTCAAAATAAATCAGTGTATCATTCATTCAACCAATTTGTTCAAAACAACAACTAGTCATAAAGAAAACAGTTTCATTGTTTGAAAAATGTTTTGTTTCTGAATGAATCATTGTTTTTGAACAAATCAGTTGAATAAACAATTCAGTCACTTACTTTGATCCTGATAGCAATGTTTTCGAGGGGAACCTGTTATGTGTGTCTTTCCTGAATGAATGAATCGGTTGAATGGATGATCTACTGATGGAATGATGTAACTTGCAGAAAGAGTAATTTGAAGAATAATGAGTTTTAATACTTTCTACAGTCATTTTTGTTCTGTGGCAGCATAATGCAAACTTCCTCTGTACTATATGTTATATCTTTGTGTTCTTTGAGAGAGGACATCAGAGAAAGCAGGCCAGCTTTAAAAAAATACAACTAAATTGAAAATTAATAACCGGCAAAGATATTCAAAAAATCCAGAGCATTTATGGAATCCTCCAAAATGAGGGTGAAAAGGCCATTTTGGTGATGCACAGGAAGTGCTTCTGGAGGGAGGCTTTTTTGTGAGACTGTGGAAAGTGTAATTGAGCAGGGTAATAAGTTCCAGTGTTTATCTGTGAGCCAGTGTTTATCACTGATATATTCATTTTTTAAATAAACAAATTAATGCCTCAGTCTGAAAGAGAAAGTTGGCTGGATGGGGGAGTAACTACTAACTGCAGTAACAAATGTTTCACTAGTATGACAGTAGCTCAGTTTTTCCTCCAGTGAGTAGCATTATATGATGTTACTTCACTGTTTTTGTGTCACATTGTCTTTTACATGCTAGTCAATCGAACTGATATGGTAATCGAAAGTGTTCTCCTAAAATGTACCCTCTCTGTCATATACAGTATTAAAAGACTCACCAATACCTTACATATGAAATATTTTCTGTATACTAAATGCTACACAGATTTTTTTCTTGTATATGTCAGTGATTAGCAGATTGCGCACACATAGCAGAGCACTCAGTGGTCCTGTCAGTCTTCTTCCTCCAAATTTCTCAAACTCAGCTTCGACTTTAACCACACCACAGCCAGCACTCTAGCCAAAAACTCAGCAGACTGTGTGAAATGGGTGGCTGACATGGAATGCAGAAATTTTCAGATTAAATCCGAGGTAGAGCGAGACATGTTAAGACACGTCTGTTTTTGGTTTATGTAGAGGACAAATGCATTTTGACAGAGAGCCATAATGTTAGAAATGCTGCTGCCTTTTCACTCTGTAAACATCAAATAATCACATGATCATATTTGTTTAGAACAATAGTCTACTCCAATCCAACAAACAGAGAGAAGACAAACCTACCTGGAGTCTCTCTCTTCATGCCATGTCACCAGCTCTTTCCAGCAGCCCATCCTCAGTGATGCATGGGCAAATACCTGTCACTAACTGCCTGCTGTGGTAATAGGCTGTTCAACAACCCAGTCATAATTCATTACAACATGTAAGGTAGACATTTGGATGAGAGAACCAGCTTGCCCATCACAGCTCGTAGCGCGGGAAGATATACTGCACGGTCTGTCACGATAAGGGGCTATCTGGCAGTGGGACAGTGCAGGAGAGTCAGAGGTTGGCTTTATCTCGGTCCTGTAGAGGCAGGGGTCTCGTTGGCTACGTCTGTCCTCCGCCCGATGGTCCTGTGATTTATAAATAAAGTCATCACTTAAGTTTGCCATCCATAACTGTGATGAGCCACTGAAAGTCGACGCAAGTCTGAGCACCCTGTCCCTGACATTAATTACACAGAAAATTTAACTAAATCTATTGCAGTGATTGAGGTGTTTACCGAGAGCAAGCAGCCACAAGGATGACTCTCTATCTATCATTCCACAGATAAGAGGACATAAAACGCAAGGTGCTGTGTTGACATATTGAATTACCTCTGAAAACGTGTCGTTTCCGTGCAACACGTGAACTGGAATTGTGCATTTGTATGGTGTATATGTCATGCAGTAAGGAAGCAGAATCCACATGTGGCATAAAGCCAGCGGTTACTTGAGAAAAGTTTTGCATGTATGAATACAGAGGATTCCAACAATTGTGTTCAAAATAATGACATCTGTCACTTTAAAACGTCTGGAGAAAAATGAAGAGAGATGTATAGTGAGTGCTTCCTCTCGTATGAAGCAGTGTAATCCTCTTTAAAAGAAGACTTTGCCTTGCAAACCCTTTCTTCTTTAATTGTAACAATGATAATTACGGTTTTGTGTTGGACGACTTTCAAGGACTTATCTACTCTATTTTGTATTATTAACTTTCCCACTTCGACTAAATCCGAAAGTTTTATGCTTTGTTAGGTCTATTGTCATTATTCATTTTCAATTGCCCATATTTCCTTTTTGAAATATAAAGTCATTATGTACTTACTTTTTTTGTGTGTTTCCCTTGAAGCACTCTCTTTTCTATTATGGCTGAGCTGAAAAGTTTTTCCACAGATTTTCTTTTTTCATTGCAACTCTGAAATCACCATGAAACACCACGGCTCTATTTACAGAGAACCCATTTGGGTCTGAAAGTTTGAAATGGGTCTTTTTTTCCCAACATACGCCTCATTCTTTTAAAACGCCTAACTGGCAAAACGTCAGCGGCGAGCTCCCGTGTCTCAAACCCGAAAGGTCATATGTGAATTTTGCCCTTCGGCCTTGTTATCAAAGTCAAATGGCAAGTTTAACAGATTCCTAAGGGCCTGTTTTGAGAGCATGCCCAGTCATATCCCCACTTCCTTGTTCATATACACAGACAATGAGTAATTAGCACACAGCGGTAAGCATTTTTTCCTGGCTTAAAAGGCCTAGACGTGTGGCCGGCTTCAGAGGCAGGGTGGCTTTTAATCTGGGCGCACCACCTGTGAGAGGTGTCAGAAGTTGTGCTTGGCATGGCAGCAGTAGGACTTCATTATATCTGAGCCAGGCTTGGCCTGAGTTATGCCTGCCTGACTATACCTCTCAGGCAACACACACACACACTCTTTGCTCGGCCCTTTCCCTTTCACACAGCACCCGCAATTTGTCACTTTTCACATGAGATGAAGCCTTTTATGAAGCGAAATGAGTTTCCCGAGAAAAAAGTGCCACAAAAGCCCCATGATTAATTTGCTTGTTAGGCTATTGCAGCTGTCACCTGTGTAAGACATCTGGACAGCAGTAATGCCATGAGTGGGACCGAAACATGGCTCTCGCTCACACACTCTCGCAGTTAGTTTTCCCTGCAGTCAGTTTTTTAGTGGGCTTTTAAAAGGGGACTACTTGCTGTCTAAAATAGGCCTTTTTCTAAGAAGTAATTAATAAGCATTACTTGTGATTGACATGGTAATTAGTTGTATTAATGTGCCGCTAAGAGGGTCTGTACAGGGAGGAGGCTTATGGGTGTGAGTGGGATGGTCTAACTCAAAGTGACCTCACTTATGTTTAATTGCCTTTTCTAATAATAATCTTGCTTTTACAGACAAGAAAAGCATGGACTAAACAAAAAAGGATAGCGTACAGTCAGACTGTGGTTAAGATGATGTGAAATTACTTTGAGGGGCTGTTGTCAGGTCTCTGATATTGTATTCATCTTTAATCTGCTGCACTGGAGCAATGCTAGTGGGTGTGTTTAAAATTGTAAAAATTCTCTATGATACACCGCTATCCTGTAGTAACTCTTAAATCCATGTTAAGAAGCAAAGAAATGAATAGCTGGACTGGACTGGACACAGACAGCAGGGTCGTGTGCTATTCAATGCATTTTAAATCCCAGTCTATTTCCTGACTTTGATTTGAAAGGAATAAATTAATTTTACTGTAATTTTTAACTACAAAAGTCAAGACAAACAGTAAATGATGACTTAACCAAAGCCTTAGAAAGTTTAGAAAAAAAGTTTAAAGAGCATTGAAGTAAAGAATAGATCATATATCATATCATATCATATCATATCATATCATATCATATCATATCATATCATATCATATATCAATTAAGTTTTCTGGACCAGGTTGGAAGAACTTAAAAATGTAAATTCCCACATGCATTACCATTGCTGAAGTTATTTTACGATTAAGTAAAGAATTCCTATAATTCCAATTGAAATTCCAATTAAACTGCCTTTAAGTTTGTGGCCAATTTACCTCAAAAGTTCGAACTCATGAATTAAAAGAAAACTAGTTCTAAAATTCTGGATCCAGCCACTAATTCTTAAATTCTGAATTTTGCAAACCCTTGCAAGAATGAAGTATTCACTTGCAGTGGTAATATTTCATAAATATCAGCAGCAATTGTTTTTTTAGTGCATGGAACCTTTAATCTGATTTGTTCAGCAACAAATGTAGTGTATAAAGTGCATTAAAAAGTAGATCCGTGGCAGCAACGAGATGCAATTTTGAATGAATCCCCTCCCTTAATTTTTAATTATGTTGGAATTAGCTGGTAGCATCCGTTTATTTATGTTTTCTATGTAATCAGGAAATTTATCTGAGAAAACAGAGGCCCAGGGGCCGGTGACATCAAAAATGCAACACAATACTCTCCCATTCACATACCTCCCATTTGATTAAAACTGTTTTGAAATATAGATAAACAATTCTGGCAGGTCCCATCATGTGCCTAGGGCCTACCATGACCAATTCCTGTTTCTACTAAAAAACAAAAACAGCAAATTCCAGCCAGAGAATTGAGGTCCTCAATCCAACCTGCAATCAATTTGTTTGGCAGAAGCTATACAATAACAACATCAGTGGATGGGGCTTTAGTAAATGTTTAAAAACATACATCTTAGTGCCTGTATTTCTTTCCCAGAATCAATTTACTGTTGAAAGACACATTTCGCACTGATGGAGCAATTTGAGAAATGGAAATGACACCTGACAACTTGTAAATCACTCTGTGCATTGATCAGAAGGACCAGGGCTTTTTGTGGATGTGCTGATGGGCGTAAGCAGGTCACTAAATCAGCTTCATGAACCACTGCTTGATGGAGAGTGTTGGCATCAGAGGGGGTGTTGATAACCTAATATGAGGCTCCTGGAAAATTACCCTGCAAAAAATATCATGTACAACCGACTTCCTCTGCGTGCACCCAATATCATTACAATGAAAGATCTATGAATCAAACATATGGTAATGATACAATATCATATAGCTACTTTATTAATCCCCCGGGGGGTGAATTATCTTTTCCTTTGATCTACATGGTGCATTCGTTTTTTTTGTTTTTTGTTTTTTTTTGGCATTCCCTCTTGTAGATCCATTGCTCTCTTTCAAGTTGGATTACTTTTATTACATATGCAGTGTGCTTGTGCTTCATGTGATCAATCCCCCATAGCAGCATCAGTCAAATCAGAGTTACACAATGATACTAATCAGACTGGTCTTATTTTTTATAGTATCTGCTGACCCAACAGTATCACCTTTTAGGAAACCACTACATACCACCTTTGCCACTCTGCTCTCTCTATGGTACCTTTTTTTGGGCCAATTTCAATAATCCTCAACATGTATGTTTAATGGCAAGGGCCCAGACAGGAAATGATCAGCAAATGAAATGGAGCGGTGGGTTATTACACCGCACTGCGGTGTCAGCCCGGGCTTCGCCACCATTAATTTTATTGTAACTCATTTCAGCGGCCGAAGTACGCCGGGATTTAATGTTTCCATTTCCCCAGTCCTGTTCTGCATGACAAATTGTTTTAATAAACATATACTGGGTCATAATACAGTAATAATAAGCCTACCAGTCACCTTATATCACTGCAGTTAAATTCTCCCTCCCCATAAGCCAACATCGGTTACAATGACAATTACACGGGGAGCCAATCCTTAGCAGCGGCAAGTACAATGGACAGATTTAATATAGTTTGTAAATATGATTAGTGTGCTGTCGCGTTATTGGAGACGGATATTTACATTTCTCTTAGGGTTATTCACTATATAGGATCAACATTGAACAGAGGGGCCCTTTTTTCTCTTTCTTTTCCCTTGTAGCTTTTTTTCTTCCTCCGCTCCCCTTCACAACTTAATGAAAAACACGGTTGACCGTTAATATTCCATGGATCAATCACCATTTTTAATTTTGAGGATAAATGTGCAATTGTGCAATCCTCCAAACCTTTCTCCCACATACCCTGCATGTGTGTGTGTGTGTGTGAGCGCGTGCAGTCATGTGCATACTTGTTTGCAGGCGGATGCAGGCTGGTGTTAATGGAAAAGAGAAAGAATGTGTTCTTGTAATGGCTGCTGGTTATTTACAGGGTAATTTCATGCTACATTTCAATTATTGCCTAGGTTTGTTTTTAGCTCTTCAAGCTGTTGCTCCTACCTGCAGTTGAGCACAGAGAGGAAATTTATAATCAGTGCACAGTTCGTTCTGTGCATAGTGAGGACTGTAGATTGTTTGTTACTAGCAACATCCGTCTCCAGCATTTGGATAATGAAATACTCAAGTGGGGATTGCTGAGGTCAATTAATGCTGAAGCAATGCATTTAACCCATTCTCTTATTACTGAGTCAGCAAAGGGACCAATTTGGCTGCACACAGGAAAGCACATTTGTAGACCTGCACAGCTAAGTGCAATGCATACACTCCGAGTTCAATATTTTGTAGAGGAGCTGACTCTTTGTCTAATTATTCACAGCTTTTCAAACAGAGAATTTCAATGTTTCCCAGAGTCATGAATCTGTTCGCAGAAAATATTAGCCCATCTCCACTCTTTCAGACATGTAAAGTAATAAACTAGGCCATATTATGAGGTCTAGTCCACAATGCAGCAAAAGAACTAACAAAAATATTGATATGATAATCGTAGATGTCAATAGAGGACAAAGCACACTCATCTAGTTCAGAGTATGAGCCTGTCTGTTGATCTATTAGTCCTTCGTCTGGAAGATGAGAAAATTATATCCCATCCTGTTTCCATGTTGACCTGTTAGTTCCATGTAGGATGTAGAGACTGTTGTGGGAATGTACACAGGTAATTAGAACATGGGCCCCAGAACCTCATCAGATTTCTATTGTTCTCACAGTATGATTTTAACAACCCATGGGAACTCAATAGTGTGTCAGTGTTGTAGCAGATTAATGGAATTATAATTGCAAGTGATGTTTTCTTTGTAAAGCTCAACCGTCTTTTATTGGCTAATTTGGACCTGCCAGTTAGAAATATGTTTGTGTTAAACTCCGTTTATGACCATTTTTTCTGTCAATGTCAACTACACTAGGTATGACAGTTCTGTATTGTTTGTCTCAAAGAATTTCTCAGACTCATGTCTTTCCAAACCTGTGTTACTTTCTCCCTGGACATAAAATAAGAACTTTTTAAAATATTTTTAAAATATTTTTATTTACTTCACAATGCAATTTAAGTTTAATCATGACAACTCCCTGAACATTTTAGCATGGTGATGTATATGACAATGTTAATGTATTTGGTCTTGGAGGAACAGATCTGCTACACAGCTGCTGATTTGCTGCTGCTGTTGGTTTTTGCCGTAGTTGTAGATTATTGATGCTGCTGCAAACAAATACAGGAACTTGCTACAGCCCATGCATATGGAGATACGGTGCTATGAGTATTTAAGACATACTGCTGCTGCACAAATAGCATATAAATAATACTGTGGCAGGTCTATACAGGTGGAGCTGGGGAAGGGGGAGGGTTTCAGAGAACTCTGAAAGCGTGCTGCAGGAATCTCAAGTGAATGCTAGCAAGCCAAATAAATGCAAGGCGGTAAACTCATTGGCTGTGTATGCAGCATGAACCAGTCAGCTTGTACCAAGTTGTTTAACTCTCTGAATATCATCAGTTATGTTAATACCCCGTCAGCCTGTGCCATCTAGAGTTTCATGAATGAACTATATATTTACCATTCACTGGTCCTTTTCCACTCCTGAGGGTTGTTATCTTTTGAACTAAAGAATTGAATCAGTCAGATTCAGGCTTTCTTCACTGGACAAATTGATTCATTAAAAAGAACAAATTAATATATATCATGTACAGTATATCGACTCATCTCATGAACTTTTTCAGGAAATCTAGGACATACTTAGATATTTTATGATAAACTACATAATTTAAGTCTGTTCATTACAAAAATCTATTATAAACCATCTGAAGGCTTGGAATATAGTAAGTCATTACTTTTAAGATAATTTTGATGTTTTCTTGTCAGTTCTGATTGACTTTCATAATTTGAAAATTGTGGCTAGTGCATTCTTCAAAAATGTACCTTTTGAGTTCCACAAAAGAAAGAAAAAAGTCAGATTTTTTGAAACTACAGTACATGAGGGTAAGTAATTGGTGACAGAAATTTATATCAAAATATGATACAGTATTTTGGCAGAATCAGTGGATACTGTAATGGATTTTTTTGCAGTTACAGTACTTGGTCTCTATTCATGTATTAATCATTCTCTCATGGTGCCTTGCAGTACACAATCTTTTCCAGCCACTAATTTCAAGCTCAAATTCTTAATAATATCTGAGGTGATGTAGTCGTTAGTGGCGTGATAACTTCAGGATGTGTGCAGACACCACACTCGCTCTGACAGGGGTTTGTCCGAAGACTCCTCTGTGAACTGCCTATCAAGACTGAAACTTACTGTGCTAATTGTTGTCAAGCAGAGGCTGATTCCACGTGGCCCACTGTGCCCAGCCTCTCTGATGAAAGGAGCCCTCGCTTCCCTCTTGCTTTGGAAAGAGAAGGATGCCTTCAGCTCAATAGCAGTGGCTCTCCACATGTCGACAGGCCCCCTTCTAAATTGTCATCACATGAAAGACACAGGCGCTCGCCCCACAGAATTGACAGTTAAATGAAATATTTATTTTAAATATCTAAAAACCTACATTCTGTCCTCAGCAGTAGTTATGGAGAACATAGACTTCTGAAACACCTCGCTGCCACTAGAGTCTTGGCCCTCCAGTGAGTCAATTAGGGAGGCTTAGAAATGTTGGCAGGTCATCATTCCTTTTAGGTTCAGTCTAGGTTTAATTTTTCATCTTTTCAACTAGTGTGCACTTATGATTCATTTCTTGTGGCTATTTAATCATAGGTAAAATACATGTACTGTAGAACAGGCCAGTTCAAAGCTTGCATTGGCAGACAGATGACTGGGGCGGAAAGGTCGAGATTGACATTTGGTGAATTTCAGACTTCATATCTCTCCAGCGCTCACTTTTTATATATATATTTCACGTGTGTCATGCATGCCAAAGTTACCGAAAAAACTTTCGAGGTCTCAAAAGAACAGCATGTTACATAAATAACCTTCACTCTCATAAACCTGCTTCCTCACTCTGTTCTGCAAACTTGGACCAATTCTTCACTGACTGAAATAATATTTGAGTTGGCATTACCATTAATACACTTCCAGCGAGTGTTGGCTCACATCAGAAGGGCAATCTAAAGGATGCGTGACCTTTTAAATGAATTCATATTTCTGTAATTGTGTTTCATGCTTGCTGCCCACAATGCCAAGGATTGAGTTGTTGTTTTTTTATTGCATTTTTACACTGAATTCTGGGCAATTGGTAAACTATTTATGAAACAAATGCTCAAAGTGATCTCTTTATTAAAATTACATAAAATTATCTGCAGTTTACAGCTAAAATTACCACTTGAGGTAGTAAACTGGCAACAAATTGTATTTATTTTTCATAAAATTTTTGGTTACGGGGCAGGTTTTTATTAATAAAGACTTAGTTTTGCACAATTTCTACCATAATGCATTATTTGTAAACTAATAATCTTGACATTTGCATCATATAAACAGCTTTATATACTGTAGCTAAAAGATGTGTGAATTTAATAATTTTTCATGTCATTACATTTTTAGAGCATAAGAAAAAAATGGAAAAATAAAATGTTTGACAAATTATATTTTATTCATACAGTATGACAAGTACTGTGAAACATGAGTCATAATAAAAATAAAATAAAAACCTTTAAAATAAATAGAGCGTTAGATAGAGCACTTTTTAACCTTAACATCACTCACTTGGCATTTCATTTCCAAACTGTCATGTTATGTACAAAAACCAATGTACTAAAATGTTGCCAAATTCATTTTCATCTGTTTCATATAAAACTGTACCACTCACTGGACATTTCACTTCTGAAGTGTCACGAAATGTCCAAGAAGCAACATAATATAATTTTGCAGAGATGTTGCCAAAGGCACATTTTCCAGTGAGCCAGCCGCTGTACAATTTTGGCCGATACTGATAAGCCAATTATTATTTTCATGTTATGGCTAATAACTAAAATTAGTATTTAACTATTACCTAGTTAGTAATTTAAAATGCTACAATTGGTTTTGGCTATCAACATTATCGGCAAAGGTATAAATGTAAAAAATTGTGACAACAGATTAAAAAAACAAAACCAAAAAAAAAACCTTTAATCTTGTCCAATAACTTGGCACTGACATGTTGTTTAATATATTCACTTCTGTCAAATTAGATTTGGAAATTTTAGGCTTCTTGTATTTTTCCTTGCATGTTTATGCCACAGAGAAAAAAATGACAGGCTACGGTACCAGATATGCTACTTACCTTACTTGATTTTTAAAATACACAGCTTACTATTTGTGAAGGTAGTGTAGTTAAAGGGGGGGTGAAATGCTATTTCATGCATACTGAGTTTTTTACAATGATAAAGAGTTGGATTCCCATGCTAAACATGGACAAAGTTTAAAAAATTAAGTTGTACGTTTGAAGGAGTATTTTTGTTCCCAAAATACTCCTTCCGGGTTGTCACAAGTTTCGGAAAGTTTTTTTCCAGTATGGCTCTGTGTGACGTTAGATGGAGCGGTCCCAGTTTGATGACGGATTTGCGTATCGTTTATTTCTTAAGGATGATGCAATCCCAACGAAAAAGGGTCACGATCGTGTGTTGGAACCGCAGGCGCTGAGTAAAACTGCTTAAAATATCTCTGCCTCCTTGTTAGTGCGTCCCCTCCCATGCCGGAGACCTGGGTTCGAGCCCCGCTCGGAGCGAGTCGTTGCTGCTGCTGCTTTCGTTCAGTTTCAGCCTCTGGATCTGATTCTGGATCATAAATAAACGGCTGAATCTGACTGTAAGCCATGGTTTGTTTTGGATGATGGTTTTTCCCTCACGGTAATGTCACAGCTTCCACATGCTCTCAGCGCAAAAGCCTACTGGCGCTCGTGATTCTTTAGCTCCGCCCACACGTCACGCCTCCAGACGCTCGTGTTTTTCCGGGAAAAATCGGTACAGACTATCTTTCTCTTATGAATATAATAAAACTAAAGACGTTTTGGAGTTATGAAGGATGCAGTACTACTCTATAGGTACTCAAGATTAACAGGATATTGAGTGAAAACGAGCATTTCACCCCCCCTTTAAACAGATAAGCACACATGTCATCTTTCTTCCTAACCTGCCATTTTATGTTCCCAAAATGATGTAGTGTGCCTTTAATATTCCAGCTAAATCTAATTTCATATGTTATAAGCAAATGGCAGGTGTGGTTGCGTTACAATTATTCCACTGATGAAGTATGTCGTTTTAATTTAGAATCAGTGGGCTACACTAAGCAGTAATTGGCTGGATTAAGCTGGCTATGCTCTCGTCTCATTTAATCTATAAAGAATTCCACTCAGCATCTTGACATTCGTGTAAAGAGCAGGCGGATTAAAGTACGGAAGCCCAGAGGCGTTGGCTGTGCAGACAGAAAATAAATATTATGCATCAAGTGCGAAGTCTTGCAAACCACCTTTAGTGTTGCTCATTCTCTTCAGACCCCCACAATCCATTTCTCTATATTTCTCTTTTCTCACTCCGAACCTCCCACGATCTGTCCTGCTCCTCCTTATCTTTCTAGCCCCTGTCCTCAATTCTCCACGTTTCCTTCTAACTCTTGTCTCCTCTCCCAACTTACTTTATTTTCACCTCTCTTTCCCCTCCCATTTTCTTAGTATCGCTAATAGAAACTCGCTCCATCCCTCTTTGCTCTCCACTGACATCTTAGAATTTGAAGAGTTGTGCCCCCACCTCTTCACCCCACCCTTGTGCTCTTCAGCCTTGGCAGTGTTTTCCTGTTAGTTTAAAATTCTCATTTCATCTAATTAATATTTTTGCATATAGCATCTGCAGCTCTCCTGAGACATTCCTTAATTAATTATTTATAAATCTGCACTGCCTGCTAGTTTATTGGGTTCTGCCTTTGGCATAGACCTGCTGCATTGGGAAACCATGAATGATTAGTTAAAAGAATAAAAGGTTTTCAGCCCCCCACCATAACCAAAGAGATCAGGGTCTCACATAAAGGCACATATAAATCCCTGTGTGGTACTTTAGATGTTTGAGTTACATGAAAGTCTCAAATTTTATCCTGACCTGTCTTTTCGCCAGACATGCTCTCAGTACTTACACTATATTAGACACACTACTCAGACACTACTATCCCCATGGCAAAGAATCGTGTATAAGTATGTGTGTACCACCTACAGTCTTGCATTGACTCATGAATTAGTGGTTTGAATCAAATTCATTAATTTGGTGAGTCATTCAAAGTCACAATTAACAAATGTTTCTCAAGATACATTTTTTGGTTATGTTTGATTCAAAACGAACCTGGAACTGTACTATTATGTGTACTTCAGTCATAGAGCATTAACATTCTAACCTTTATGTCACTCATATATATTATTAGAGAGAGATAATAGAGATAATTTAGCATAATGAAAAAATAAATACTTCACTACAGTGGCTACCAACCACGATCAAGAACAGTCATAACTGCTAAACACAAATACTTGAACCCTGATCGCACCTCTGGAGAGCCGTGATTTCTTGCTGCTCAAAGCAGCCGCATGTGCACACAGAGCCGGAGATGGGGGGTGAAAATCATCCGCTATTAATTCTGCTAAACTTTGACAGGGCAAGTGGTGACAGGGTGCTGAAACTGTCTGGGCTTTTATTGGAAAAGAGGCAGTATTTCCATCACTTAGAAGCAAAATAAATTAATTGAATCAACTGGAGGCGTTGTGGGAGCATTTCATAATGTCTCTCCACTCTGACAGGAAAGTGTGCCTTCTTCAACAGGGTTCCACCAAGCAATTAAACCTCCACTGGCTCCAGCAGACCGGACTCACACAGGCCGCTGTTGCCTGTTATCATTGCTTTCTCTCCCCCTCTTATCATCAAAGAGGCTGCACTTTAGTACAGTGAGGAGCTATATCTAGTAATAAGGTAACAGCGTAAAAGCAATCCACACTATATAATGCACTTACCAAGCTCTTGACCACACTAAACCGACCTGAATCCGACTCCATAAAACTGTGAGCTATAAATCATGACCACTGGTCTCCTCTCCACTAACAGCCTGATACTACATTAACCAGAATTCCTCTCAATTTAGCCCAGATTTCTATGCACTCACTGTAGGCATATGGGCCTCTGTTTGGCTCATTAGCACCTCAGTTGTCAGCCAGACACGCTAGCCTCGCAGATAACACTGACAGAAAAGAATAATCATACTAGAGATGGGGGGAGAAACAGAGCGGGTCTCACAGCCACAGTAATTACACTGCATTCATCTGAGGGGCTAAAAAAGAGTGTGTAGTATGTGCATGTGCTTGTGTGAGCTAGACACCATATAAAGGCCCACACAAATACACAAGAAGAACCAATCACTTTTATTGAAATGCATCTCAGTTTCCCTTTTTTAATACTGAGGGGTCCATTAAGGATTCATAGGAAGACACAATAAATGGGAGGGAGGGATGGTGGCACACAGCTGTCTCCGCTCTGTCTTCATTACCCAGCATCCCTCTGTGCTTCTCACAACTACCATCCAACCAAATATCACCATAATGTGTCTGTGATAATGGAGTCTGCATAGATTCTGTGCATCTCACCCTTTGTTTTGCACTCAAGCAACAAATGCAGTCAACATCACTGAGGAAAACCTGTGACTGCTTAGATCCGAATCCACTGCGTAAGCCTTATGTTTTTACGCGTAAGTGTTAACAGCACACCATGACATTTTTGAGGGTGCAGAAAGATCTAAGACCATATCATTCTTCTGCTTTGCTTATGTGAAGTGGATTCAAGACTGACTTCATGCTGCCTGGTGTGATGAACAGGCAGTAACCTGAGCCTTGCTGGAAACTTTTCAAACACCAGGATTTTTCTCGCTGTTTTCTCTGGCAACCCACTCACAATATAATACCCACATCTACATCATAAATCTCCCCCAGCCTCTCAGGCTTTAAACACTGCTGAGTGGTAGGATTAGATATGAATTTGGCAATTGCCAGGCTTGGAGATTTCTTGACAAAGTGACTTATAACAATTCTTTAAAATGAAATACCATGCTGATGGCATGGTAGAGTTGTAAGTTATTGATTTAATTTTCATTTCTCATAATTGCATCACATTCTGCATCAACACTGGACCGTGGTGGTGATGGAGGTGTTAAATCCTCAGCTGGAGAGCTTTCAGAGATCTGGTGGTTTAAGAAGGAATTATGTGTTTTTCTTTTTTCTTTTTAATAGGGAATCGCTTTCAGCATGTAATAACAGGAATAATTGACGTATTCAGTAATATTATACAAAACATTTTGGGTTATTTAGTTCAGTTATTCAATTAATTTAGATATCAAAATGGTTACGCATCACAAACAGGCTTAACATTAGTAACATTAGTAACATTAACATTAGTTAATTCATTAGGTTTAATAAATTTTCAATGAACAATATTTTACAGTATATAGGTTAGTGTTAATTTCCACATATAATAATAGATTTTAAACGTCTAAAGTTATAAATTAAAATTATTTAATACATTTTGAATGAACATGAATTAAGATTGACCAAAATACTACATTTATAACATTAATCATCTAACCTAGATTACCAAAAAAACAATTAATTTAATATACAAATGTAACCATTTACAACATTTTATATACTGTATTTTCCAATCATTTTATGTTGTTTTAATCAATATTTTTATATTGTAGCTACATAATGCATTAACTAATGTTATTTTGAAGCATACTGTATCTATACAATCTAGATAGATAGATAGATAGATAGATAGATAGATAGATAGATAGATAGATAGATAGATAGATAGATAGATAGATAGATAGATGGATAGATAGATAGATAGATAGATAGATAGATAGATAGATAGATAGATAGTTGGACAGTTGTCCTATCTTCTTAATATCTCAGCCTGTACTATTTGCTCATTATAGCAGTTCAAAACATTCAGTCTCACATTTCCTATGCCTGCATACAGATTCTGTCATCTCTCTCAATAAATGCGTAGGAAACAAAAGATTGTGTTTATGAATGTAGAACTGATGAATTCATCATCTTGGAGTGAACTGATTTCAGTCATGGTGCCTTTTCAGAATCCATTACAGTCATGTGTGATGACTAAGACTTGTGGGAAGGAGAGCTTGAAAGACAGGTGATTATTCAATGACTAGAGTAAACAAGCAACAACAGACTCAGAACATGTTTAATGGCTGTCAGATATGGTACTCTTAGCTGTACAAAGGTATACATTAATGTCTTGTGAGTCTATAAGTTGTTGTGATTTGCCTCTGGGGAAGTAATGATATTGTGTGGTTGTATTGCATTTATGTTGTCTTATTGACAATTTACTTTGTGTTGGCATTCAGTTGTATTCTGCCATTCTACTAGCTGATGTAGCTGATCTACCATTGTCTTTATAGGCGACTTAAAGGTGCTCTGAACAGGCTCTGTGTTGGCTCCAAATTCTGTATAAGGCACAGTGCTGCATTAATGAAATATGCCCGCTCAGTCCCTGGCTTCAAAAGCAGCTCTGATGCTGTTTTGCTTACATTAATGAAATACAGCATTAGTTAGACTAAATCAGAGTCTAATACACACAGACACACAAACACACACACATGCCAGCTCAGCCCCTAGCTTCAGAAGCAACTCTAATGCTGTTTTGCTTGCATAAATGAAATGCAGCATCAGTTAGACTAAATTAGACTAAATCAGAGTTTAATACACACACACACACACACACACACAAACAAATATATATATATATATAAAATTTGGAACACAATTTAAGATATTTTGGATGAAAACCGGGAGGCTTGTGACTTTCCCATTGACTGCCAAGTAAATTACACTGTCAATGCTGCTTGCGTACAGTTGATGTTCTTCAAAATGTCACTACAGTGATGCAGAGAGGCACAGAGGCACAGAGGAGATTATTTGTTGAATAAAGTTATTATTTTTGTTTTATTCGCATATAAAAATTATTCTACTTGCTTCATAAAATTTAGATTGAGCCACTAATGGCAGATGGACTATTCTGGAGATTTCTTTTAAACTTTTCTGGGCCTTGACAGTGTAATTTACTTGGCAGTCAATGGGAAAGTCACAAGACTCCCGGTTTTCATCCAAAATATCTTAAATAGTGTACAAATTTTGATACAAGATGATTTGTTTGTCAGAATTCCACATTACCATTGACCATTTATTTTATGTCTCCACTAATTTAATGGAAGATTCTATCTATTCAAATATATTCACTATAAAGCTGTCAAGAAGCAGTCATGATCAACCCAGACATTCCAGCCTTTCCTAGGCTTGAATTACATCGATAAGGTGGCACTTTAGAGTATGTATTTGGTCAATGAATGTTTTAGATGATGACATGTTGAGTGATTTGCAATTAATATGAGGAAAGAAACATGTTCAGTGTTAATACACAGTCTGAATATTTGTAACTGACCTCTAGTACACAGCTCATTTTTATTCCATATATGCTGGCCTTTGCATTCAATATTTTTTTTTTTTTTAATGCAACCCCATCAAAACCAAAGCCCCCTGTGAAACCAGCGGGGCCATTAAAGGAAATTGAAAAACCAGGTCAGTTCCAAATGGATGTTGTCAACCAGCATTAGCAACATTCACAGTAGATAGAATAATCCACTCTCTACAACACAAACACAGATCAGCTGAAGCTTTAAAAAAAGCCACTGTGAGGCCACACGCTGTGAGGACATCACCTACATCAGAGCACATGCAACAAATAACCTTCCAACTCCGTCAAGAGAGCATGTTTGTTCCATGCAAGACAATCATCCTTTACATCCTCTTTACAAATGAAATGAAATGGCTAATAAAATTACTTGGCAGATCACACACTTCATAAAGAGCACACAGGGCCAACTTTAGGACTGTTTACCCACCTGACTCTGTGCAAGAGTGCGATTTGGCCTCTTTGTCCAGATTGCATGGGAAAATGACTTGCTAATCTGTTTACTTATTTGGAGTAATTGGGTTCGGTGCCAGTGGAGGGGATTTCCTTGACTGTTAAAAGTCTCAGTGAGTAGTCCGTTCCCAGCTCCTTGGGATAATTACTCTGACTGAGCCATGGCCACAGGGCCCACGCGCAGGGCTGCTTTTTAAACTGTAAATTATGAAGGATTAGCATTTATGAATTTTAAATCAGGACTGTGGTAGGAGACACTAAAGCTGCTTAGTGATTGCAAACGGCAGCATTTGAGCAGGCAGGCAGTAGGGTAACCTGTTCCGTGCCAGTCTGCACACACACACACACACACACACACACACACACACACTGAGCACAGTCACACTTCTGACTGCAGTTATCAGCTTTAGTGAATGAGGGGCTGACATCTTAACATCCGTACATCACAGAGTAGTCTGCTAAGGGAAATGTTTGATCCAGCCGCTGGGTATGTCTCTCTCTCTCTCTCTCTCTCTCTCTCGCACTCTCTCCTGCTCTCTCTCAAATGCTCTTGCTCTCCACTCCTACCAGAGTCTTGGCTTTGCCACTTGCTGATGTGTCACATTGAGTAGAATATCCAGTGGGTGATTATGATAATGTGGGACTTGATCCAAAATAAATTATGCATAATGGATTGATGTGACACCAAGTCATCAATTAGACCAATATCAACATTAAGAAATGTGACTTTGCACAGTATTTTTTTATTCAGTGCTCAGATTAATTCACAAATTATTTGCGATTCTCTCCACTTCGCTGGGCCGATATTATCTTTACCTGATGTGCTCAAGGACAACCGTCGCTCGCCTTGTCACCCCGCAACTTTCAACGGAAGGTGCGAGTCCAAAACCTTGCCACGGCACATTATTAGCTAGTGTGTGGGCTGCATCTTATCACATGCATCCCCTGCTCATATCACACATCTGGGGCTGCGTGTCCCTCACTGGCGGGCCATGACCTGAATGTGTGGTGTTAACTGGCTGGGCCAAGCAGCTGGGGGATTCACTAAGGTCTTGTTGGTCTCTCTGTGCACTACTTCGTCTCCATGCTACATGACACATGAGCTGATTAACCTCCATCTCAACACCTCAGCCACCTTCAGTGCAGGGCTCAATGACACATTATACCAGCCAATGTGCTGACACTCGACACACAAGCGGCGATAACATGTCAAGCAGGTAACTTTACACTACGAAAGTATCATTGTCAATGCAGAGGAAAAGTGCATGTTAACAACTTGGGTGGGTGGTGTACAAAATATCTTTTGAGAGTTGTTTTCAGCAACATGCATCTCCCTGCCAGCACATGATGATATACTGCATATGCTACATACATACAAATGGTGATATAGCATACAAAATGCTTTTATCCAAAAGCAACTTCTTTTGTGCTTATTGCTGGGATAAATGATGTAGATAAAAAAAAAAAAACTAAAATAAACAAAATCAAACCCAGATTTTAACAAGGATCAAAATCAAAACTGGCATCTAAACCAGGATCTATACAATAACATTATGTTAGTTGATGCATTAGGTTTCATGATCTTGTTTTTTAAAATCTTAGTTAAGCTTAATTTACATATACTAATACATTTGTACTGTTTGGGGATGTATAATTGTCATTATAAATTGTACATTGTAAATAAATTAAAAAGGTTACGTTGCTAAAAAAAAAATTGGTGTAATGAAATGTGGTTCAAAAAACACATTATTTTCCACATACTGTACATTATTGTTTATCATCTATGCCCTGCCTTCTGAAACATTCAGCGTTTTTTTTTTTACAAAGGTCATCGGTCTGAAAAGCAAGGTGTGCTCTGATTGGCCAGCAATCCCGTGAGTTGTGATTGGCTGAATGCCTCAATCTTGTTATGGAAATGTTATGCCCCTCACCATACTGTGATGACTTGTGCCATGGCAACGACAAGACAAAAACGAGACATTTGTTGCATCCATAAATACTGATAATAATGACTTACACTGTCTTATTACACATTGCGTAAACATAAAACCATGTCTGCATTTGTGATCTGCTCAAAACTCACATTTGAATCATCAGTGGCAAATCCTTTACATATGTAAACATACATACTGTGAATGAGAAGCCTTGCAAATATGGAACTATCCCACTTCATAGAAACAGAAACCGGTTTCACAAGTTCACTTTGAATATAATAAAGTGAGAGAAATAGCTTGTATATTTTGCGTGCTGCCCAGGGAGAGGGCTCCAAGCTCGGCATCACCCCGAACGCTGAGCGCTCCCCCCGGAATGGGTCGGCAGTGAGGAGTCGGGGTGATGGAGGGATGCTGAAAGACTGAGATAATGAAGGTAAGGCTGCTATGATTATCTATAGTGGTTCTCTCTCATGGTGGTTGGATAGAATATGTGATTACTGATTGTGAATTGGCCATGGTGATTATATGCGTGTGGTTCTTTTTCGTGGTGGTTGAATTAATGGTGTGGTTATTGACAGTGAATTGGCCCTGTTGATTATCTCTGCATGGTCCTCACAAAAATTGTTAATAAAACATCATGTTGTAGGGTACTCTCACAGGAAACAGTCCTCATTCTCCATAAAATATGTTGCACACATATTTGGGTTGAACTGTTCCGGAACAGAGTTTTAAATACAACTTATCCACTGATTTCTAGTTATGTTCTCTTTTGTGAGGCCAATTAAAGTAGTTTTGCTTTCAGAACGAAAAACACAGCTTCTCCATGACATGGCACTGCTGGCAACAGCGAGAAAAAAAGTTATGCCTTCTTTCTTTGCATGAACATTTGGGCAGTGTAATGCAAATCTTCCCAGCATCCTGATGCGGGGGCGTGTAAGAATAAGCCGTTTTAGGGGGGCGTGGACGAGTATTAACTTTTATAAAAAATATCTCTTTGGGTTTGAGACTTTAGTCTTTGCAACTTTACAGATATTCTTTATGTATGAAGAGCTTGTAACACTCCAAAGAGAAAAGAACACTCGAAATCACATCATATGACCCCTTTAACATATTTCAGCATGAAAAACAGTGACATTCCATTTTGATTACTTATAACTTTCAACAGCAAATATCAAAATAAACACATTTATCAATTATTCTTCTGGTATGTTAACAGAAGAAACATGGTGTGAAACAAGCTGAGAAAATAAACAATCTAGTATAAAGGAAAAGAGGGATTGTTTGGATGGAAAACTACAGCAAATCTTTCAATTTGTTGTAAAGACAACAAAGTAGGAGGGGAAATTTGTCCTATTAAATCTTGTGTTTGTTCAGCATACTAGGCCTCCTCTGGCCTTGTTCCTTCACTTGGAAGCATAAATGGACATATCTTATTGATTTTCTTTCAAACCGGATTGCTGTGATTCTTGTAAATATGGCAGACTAATTCAGCTGGTGATGTCCTCCGGGAGAGCATGTGTAGGGGGGGCTGTTGAAAATGCAGGCGTTATAGGGTCCGCGAGCGCTCCTGCAGCATGACTGTGGGCCTCATTACACCAAACAGGGGCCTAATTGCTTTTCCCTTCTGTCCCATCTCACTCTCCTTTCCTTCACAGCCAAATTAAATGGAAAGATTTTTAATTATTTATCAATACCATGTCTGCCGGTGGATCAATCAGTGTGAATGGTTATCAAATATAATGGGTTCAAGCGGGCTGATGGAACGCTGTGAAACATTGATGGCAGTCTGAAGCATTTCTATGTGTTCCTAAAGAAACCCAATTATTTTTTCTTTGGCAGGGGAGAGTGACAGTGGCTTTGTTAATTTGGCCATTGAAGATGGAGGAGGGGATAGTGTCCCAAGGGGGGACAGTTGACCTACTGAAGTGTGGCTGACTTCAAGGTCTTGTCATTCATTGCCATGACTCGACCCGCTATATAGCCAGCACGCTCTACATTCAATGAAGATCAAAGACAATCTTTTCATAACACTTATTCTTATTATAATTGTCAAGATTAGCCAATGTTGTATTACAGCACAGAGCCTCATTGGCAGAAACTTTGCTCATGCTACATTCTATCAGTCCATGCAAGGTAGTGTGCTGTCGGGAATTAGCCTGCAACACAGCAATGCAATCTTATTTCATACGACACATATTCAATCACAGAAGAATTCAGTGTTTCAGGTGTCGTAAACAAGAAAAGAGATTGTTTGGTTATTTCAAATAAATTAAGTCCACAAGATGAATTTCTTTTCCCTAACATTTAGATATTAATGAAATTCACATAGGTGCTCCCTTAACATATTCATTCATCCAAGACCAGTAAGTAAACAATCAAATATTGAATTCAGAAGACAAGCTAACATAAAAGGAAATATATGAGATTTCACTTCATTTTTTTTTTCTACTTGAGTTCTGCTGGAATTGGATTATGGAGCTTGGGCGGTGGGGAAGGGGGATTTGTATGGGGAATTGAGCACCACAAAATAAATTCTCACCTATTCATATTTAAATCAGGCCTAGGTGTTGCAGATAATCCATTTTAAGACAGTATGAACTAAAAATGAAGGTCCAGGACCCATACATCTAAAATAAACACATTATCGTAACCCTCACAAAGAGCGAGAAAGAGAATGCCCATCCCAGCACCATTCCAGGTTGTATTTAAGTAATCCCCACACACCACACCCAAAATGTTGAAATGCCGAATGTAGTTGATTATTTTTCAAAAGGCATAAACAGTCCCATCCATATTCATTAGGAATTTGAAGCGGTTTCTCCACTTTACATGTCGTATGGATTCTCAGCCAGAGCGCCTTCCAGCAGCAACGCTGTTTAGCTGGATCAAGTAAACCTGATTTTATTTTGACTTCTCCTTTCCATTTAAATGTCATTCCCTATCAGTCCCACGTCCCGTGATGGTTGCGCTTACATGTCGGTTACTGATTCATTAATCCCCTGGAATGGCTTTTTTGGGTGAACACAGAGACTTAAGCTTTGAAGAGGGACAAGGTTTAGTGTGAAGATGAGCTGTGGGTGGTAGTGGTGTGGTGTGGTGGTGACAGTGCCAGCCTCTAATGTGAGAAGAGAAATATAAGAAAGTGTGTGCAGGAATTTGTGGGTATGGATTCAACCCTCTTGAGAACTCTTGTGAGGAGTATAAAAGTTGGATTACAATATTGTGCAGCTTTTTGGTGTTTGTCCTGGTTATAAGTGTTTGGACATATTCATGCATCTCTTAGATGCATTCCTTCTCCATAAACATAACACAACCACTCAACAGAAATGTTGGGAAAATTAATCGTAGTTATCTCCAGAACAATACATACTTCTTCTTGGTCTCTTGATCTCAAGTACTTGTTCTTTCTTTTTTTGCAGACACACTGTAACTACTGTTATCTGACGTTATGTCTAGAAAGAATTGCTCTGTAAACACTTGAGGA
Organism: Carassius auratus; assembly: GCF_003368295.1. Taxonomy (NCBI): domain Eukaryota; kingdom Metazoa; phylum Chordata; class Actinopteri; order Cypriniformes; family Cyprinidae; genus Carassius; species Carassius auratus. The sequence continues at coordinate 100,056 of NW_020527522.1, read as the reverse complement.
TTTAGAGCACATTCTTCATCTACAGACCTTTAAGCCATCATATTCTCTCTCTTAACAATGCATGTCCCCTGTAGTTCTATTTTGGGGTGGACAAAATTACAAAAACACTAGTGTTTATACTGACTGAATATCACAAATTTTAAATGATTCGAGCATATAAGTTTTTTTGCAGGTTTGCATTTTAATATTTACTAGGGTTGCAACAAACTTTTATTTGATTCAGCTTTTGCAATTAGTTAAAATATTGAGTTATACATATCATATATACATATTATTGAGTTATACAATGTATAGAATAAGGTAATCACTTCAGCTTTTGAAAATAATATTAATATTATGCAGTTACATTTATTATACTAATATTTTTAATGATGCAAATTAATACAGTACATTCGCACACAAAAAATGATGACAGACAAGACACATTCTCATTTACCATTTAATCAGCTTAATGAAAAAGAGTGACACAGCCTAACATCTCCTTTTGTGAGTCATATGGATATGCAACAAAGTAACATAAAGGAAAATGATACAATGTTTTATGTTTGGATAAAATATAAAAAAAATACCTTATATGGTTACAAAATTCAAAACAGTCCTGAACAATATCAAGTTTTCAATTCTGTAAAACAACAACAACAAAAATTTTAATGTAATACGTTTTGGGGTTGGTTTGAACTCATAAAAAGATTCTAGAATAAGCTAGCTCCACAATGTAGAGCTGCTTTATAACAGAAATCAAGCTGTAATTCTAACCGAAAGCAACATTGACACTATTTTTTATGTTAAATACTGTAAAGCTGCTTGATTTAAGGCAATCTATTGTATAAAGCGCTATATAAATAAACATTTACTAAAGTAACAAAGAGTAACTTTTGCAAACATCCACATTGCTATAATCAGATGCTTTCCTAACTTCTGCTTTCTTACCACTGACATTTTTGTAGTTTTATTTCATTCAGCTGCATCTCTAAATAAAAATGGTGCTAAATAGCACTAAAAGTGGTTCATTGGCTTGTAATTTTTGGGGGACCACTTTTAGTGCAATATGGCACCTATCTTTAAAGGTGCTATATAGCGCCTTCGTCAAATGCTACTATGTAGAACCATAATAGGAACCCCATTTTCCTCCTTAGATTTTAGATTTGTTAATTACTCCACTCTCATATTCTTGCTATGAATGGGAATTTACTACAATGACAAAAGCTTTGAATCAAAAGTATAGAATCACTTTTATGCTTTTTCTGAGGTCTCTTGTGGGCCCTTGGTATATATTTCCTTATAGGGGGTTTTGGGGGCAAAAAGATTGAGAACCACATTGTCTTTTTAATAATTTCTTCAACTAAACTACAAGACTAAAAGTAAAAGATAGAGAATTTTTAAAGGACTATGGTGCAATCTAACACCTTAACCACCCCAATGAACCACTGAAGGACAGGTTCTTTATGTGGTAGTGTTGCTATCTGCCTTATTTCTCACATAAGACCAGGCGTGGCCATTTGTAAATTTTATGGGTCTGGCTTCAAGTGTCATTTGCTTCCAGCTATGTTTAGCTGTACAAAACAGCTCATTTCGATTGCAAACTGGTGTGTCTTACCTAGGGATCGCTGGTTTCACGATAAAATGTCCTGACAGTTAGTATTATCGTTTAAAATTTAATTATCATGATGTTCCTGTGGCTCAGTGGTAGAGCATTGCATTAGCATTGCAAAATGTTGTGGGTTCGATTCCCAGGAAACACACATACAGGCTCATTAGAAGCCTGCTGCTGTGACCCAGCGCTTAAAGAGAACCGGTGTCCTGACATTTTATCCTACCCATCAGATTTTCCTACCAAGGTTTACTGGCCATTCGCACATCAATACTGCGTCCTTTTTCTCATGTTAAACAACAATATTTAATGTATCTGCATTACTGTAAGGGTAGGTTTAGAGTTGAGGTAGGTGTAGACTTTAATAAAAACACAATCTTGTAAGGGAAACAGGTCAATTTAGCTCAAAGGGAATCATTTAAGATTTTAAAGGGAATTTGAACAGAATCACTGTTTCACGGCTGTTCACGGAGACGCGCCTGCGGTTCAGTGAACGAGCCGTTTAACATCAAATCTGCGCTGGATACTAATATCCAAACTATAGTGAAAACACTATCAATTAGCACAGTAACAAGATCGACAGTTTAAGACATTAACTTGTAAGCACAAAACACAAGATACTTGTCTTTTCAATATGAATAAGGCTTTATTAGATAAATCTAAGACATATAAACTAATCTAACATAAACGCACGCACACACACATTCACACAAGTTGCAGGAAGGTCAAAAGTTAGGGAAAGATGAGTTTAAGAGAATGGAAATATGGAATCCCAAGTTAACAGCAATACGTTAAATTGCATAAACATGAACAACCATCAATCACGTAATTAGCGCTCGCATTGAGTTCCTCAATGAGGTTAAAATTATATTAGATACACCAGTAAAGGTCACAGTCTGGAGGTAAAGTTACTTGCATCTCCTGTGAAGAAGGAGCCTCGGTGAAAGGGCTATCCCGAGGTCGTTGATTGGCTGGAAGTTCAGTCTCTGAAGTGGCGTCTTGGGAAGCCCGTGGTTGTTGGGCGTTGGCTGAAAGTGCAGAGTCGTGTTCGCTGGTTGAAGTTGAATGGACGTTACAAAACTTAACTCAGAACACGAAACTCTCAAACGGAAAAGAAAAGAAATAAAGTTTGACGAGACTAGGTTGTGTTCCTTCTCATAGTAGCAGCAGGCAGGCACGCTGGAACCGCGCTCAAAGAACAATGATGACTACCGCATGGCTAGATGCTACAAGCTAAAGCTAGGTAGCAAAGCTACAAGCTAAAAGCTAAGAGCAGGCATGACTGATAGCACGAGCAAGGCTGGAACTAAAAGCCGACATGGCTAATAGCAGCAGCTAGACTAGAACTAAAAGCAGACTAAAAGCAAGGCATGACTAAAAGCAAGGCATGACTAAAAAAAATTACATCGTGTCCAAAGTATTTAAAACTTCCTGTTGGCCACCCCTCAAATGTTGCCTTGACCAATCAGATATGTTCTTGGGGTGGGTATCATAAATCATTGTTTATCTTACCAAGCATGTGGTTCTTGCCTCACAGGGTCTAATTTTGGACATGATTCCTATAACATGATTATGATATATTTTACAAATAAATGATTGTCAGGACAATATCAAGCAAGAAAATGCGATTATTTGAATACTAGACATGACTAGGTATCCTATAGTTATCAAAAGACATACACAATAAGTGATTATACATGATAGTCAAATGTGTGGGTTACACGTAAATGAATATGGAGTTAGGCAATGGAATGATTCATTCATAAGTCTTTTTTGAGTTCATTCTGGTCCATATATAATGTATAAAAAGGGTTTCTTTGCCATTCTCTGGCAAAGGACTTTTCTGTGAAGACAAAGGTTTAAAGCCCTTCCCCCTTAGGAATTTCAGTCTGGTTTCACTGGCTGGGGGGGGAAGTCAATGCAAGTATTTAACTTGATCTCCTGGGTTTACATGTGATGTCCAGCGTTGCATTCCAATCACGAACAATAAATTTGACAATCTCTTCTTTGAATTAAAATTGTCAATAATTGTTCTATTGGTGTTAATGTTGAAAGCTGTTGTGTGAACAAGTTGGTTGGTTGGTTATCTTGTTTGGTTCCTGTGGCACTAGAACTGATTTATGACTTCCTGAGGAATTCAGCTCATGTTTCAATGCACACAGCTCTGATAGACTCTTTGATTTGTCTGATTTGACTCATTTCTGCTACAATCTAATTGGTAAAAAATGTAAAAAAAAAAAAAAAAATGTATTGTTGGTTTCCTATAGCTTTATCCCTTCTAGCTACAACCCCCAATATGATACAATTACTGTAGTTCCGTTACTGTAAGGGTATGATTAGGGTTGTGGTGGGTGTAGATGTTAATAAACCATAACTTTGCAGTAGCATTTTTCGTTGTCGAATTGTACTACCCACTGTTTTAATGGGAGGTAGCAAAATCTGACAGGGTATGACAAATCGACAGATGGTGGTGTCGAGCAAGGTGAGTTCGGGGCCTTGCAAACTTTGCTCGAAATATTGACTGCCCTGTTGGAGTGGATTTAGGAGTGAGGTTTGGCCGATTGCTGGGAGATGAATAACTTAGATTGTGAGGACGGTGCGTCGGAATTAATCAGTTTGCCTCTAGCTTAAATACAGTCCACTTTCCGATTGGAGGAATTTTAGGCATAGCCGAAAAATAAGAGGATGCCAGGTAAAAATTGGAAGTGACGCTCATAGAGGCGAGGTTAAGCCTTGGCGTCATGGAGAGTGTGTGGCTGATGGAGCAGACAGCAGCGGCCGTGATGAAGCCTGGAGCTCTGTGGTGGTTTCTGGTGGAGAAGGAGCGAATCTGGGTCCGGCAGATTGGCTGGAGAAATAAAAAATGTTCAGTCTAGATCTCGTCGTCTAGATGGGAGAAGCTGAGTCTGAGATATAATGCCAAAAGAAACAAATCGAATGCTGATAGACCATCAAAGGATAGAGGTAAGTCAGCTGTATTTATACCATGGTGTTGATTAACTTGAGTTCGCTTAACCTGTATTAACTAGGCTAAGTATCAGATGCACTCCTTCTGAATGTTGTTAATAAAACATAGTTTTGTGGTAAACTCTCAAGAATTCATACCAGAAAAAGTATACATCAAGGTCCACCCCTAAACCTGACCCTTAGTAGGGTGTACGCAGATTATTCAAAAACATACTGTATAAATGAGATCATATGAATTTGCCATGAGAGTGTGTTGAACAGGCTGATCCACAAATTGTGGGACCTCCTTACCCCCACCAAGAGCAGAAGTCATGGTGCGTACAATAATATTGCCTGAGACACATTTTATGGTTTAGAGTTTGATCTTTTGTAGTTCAGGTGTTTTAATGTACATCTCTGCTTTTATAGCTACAGTATGCAATTAACGTTGATAATATTGCTTAAATTGTTCTTGAATTTGATAATACAAATTTTGAGTGGCTTGGGAAACCTTGGCAAACAGTTTGAGACCTTGTTGGAAAAGGGAAACGGATTTGTTGATGGTCCCACCCTGTCACTTCACCTCATCCCATCTCACAGTTTAAAGAGCACAATATTTACAAAAGAGACTATGTGTGTCAAGAGTATAAAGAAGGATAGGGTGAAAAGAGTTACTTTCGTTGTAATGGCTGACCTTTCTCCAAAGCAGCACCCATGCATTTTTATGCACGGGAATAAATAGCTGAGCTACATAACAATTAAGGTAACCTTTCTGTTTGAATAAAAGGCCATTTCTCAGCACGCTGAAATTACATGAATGATGAATTATTGTGTATAATTTGTGTTGGAGAGCAGAGATGAAGAAAGAAATGAGAAAAGAAGTAGGGTACAGAGTAAAAACAGAATGAGAGGGAAAAGCCTGCTTTTTCTATGAATCCCTGTTATAAGGCCTACATTTTGAGAAACAAAACTAAGGTAGACGTACATGAGCTCCTGCGCTGCTTTTTTGAGGTCTCAGTGGGATTCATTAATGCACGTCCCGGCAGCAGTCTCACTTGCGCCGTACATTCGGCTGGGTTAGCGCTCATCCCCAAATTACATTTAATTGGACAATTACTCAAACTCAGAAAACCTCCCCACAAGAAGCCAACAAGGCTGCTAATAAACACCTTGTCTTCTCAATAAAAACAAGGAAGTCATTTACCTGACCCAAGAGGCACAATTTTTATCTGTGCTAAATTTATTTTCGAAATAATTGCAGTGCACGGCGTGAGGAAGAATATTAAAAAGGTGGCTATGCGAAGGAAGAGTAATGCAGGCCAACCCCAGGCCTGCTGTGCAGCCCTCTCCCCTGGGAGAGAGGCTCATTTGTTCCCAAGATAAGAGCATTTCACACACTTACACACACACTTGCACAACTATAATATTATTGCTGTCATGGCATAATGAAATAATTACTGGTTAGCCCGTGTTCGCAAAGACCCAAACACACACACGCACACACGCACATACTCTATCATCTCCAAACCCCTCTGCCTCTACCCCCCACACCAAACAGAACTACTTTGTGTTTAAGTATGAGATTTTTAATTAAAGACTGCTGCTGGTGGATGTCCATATTGGCCACATTATTCCTTCAGAATGAGCAATGACTGCTGAACATTGTACACTGCCTCAGGATTCACAGCTAGTTGTGAGGGTTTACGCAAGAGGCGGGAAACACACAAAGTCCCAAAGTGATCACTGAAAAGTTTTTGATATCAGTTGGCACTCAGATTTTTTTGCACTGGAGATACTTGGGAATTGCTCACCTCTGTCACTGCTAAACCACCTAGAAATTGACCCAGAAACTGGATATGCTGGCTTGCTTTTTACTTTATCTAAAAGGAAATTCATTGCCTTCAGCAAGTAATGATTTGTTCTCAAATCACAGGGTCTGGGTTTGTTTTGATTTGTTTAGGCAGGCCCCTCTCACCAGGCCCAAATAAGCACTGTAAGCTGTTACATACAAAATTGTGTGACATTAAAATTTAATAAATGGCTTCTTTTCAATAATATTCCACAAGTCATAGAAAGTTGTATTGAATAGGAATGAAAGAAAGAGGAATTTACAAATTGCAATCTATAATATTATTAATGTTTTCCCCTTATTCAATATAATTTCTTAATGTAATTTAATCAATCCATATTAATATTATTAATATTATTAATAATATTACGGGTCCGACGTGCAGTGTGAAAGGGGCTTATGAGAGGTGTGACTAGATCCTACTGACTCAAGGCAACACACAGTTTTTTAATTCTTTTTCTGTTTGCCCTCTACTCTTCCCAGAGCTCATAGGCCTCAGGCTGAGCCTTTTCACATCTTTGAGTAGTAGTGAGAGAACAGCAGGATGAATAAATAATCTTATGACCTCACACATTCAGGGACAGCGGTCTAACACCTTAACTGACAAGAGTTCATCCAAATGCCACTCCCCAGTGAAACAGAGAGAGAGAGAGAGAGAGAGCGAGAAGTGTAAAGGCCCCAATATACTTCAAAACGAAATCAAAGAACGAACTAATATGATGTCATTTCAAATAAAATCAGGGCAAAACAAAGTTCGTTTTGAGTTTGTTTCGGCAGTTCTAAACAGCTGACCAAAGCGTACTTTCTGGAGGAGTTTGTTTTGGCTCCTTTAAACTCATTTGAGTGTCCATTGGTCCGTGGCAGTTACGCAATCAGTGGGTGAGTTCTGAAACTCCACCTTTTTTGGCTTTTTTTCCCCCCGGTTCATTTCTCATTCATTGGAGGTCAGGCAAGAGAGAACAATATCTCTGGCATAGTCACTAGCAACATGAATACACTGGAGTGTCGAATAGCTGAGCTGGCACAAATACAGGTGCTGGTCATATATTTAGAATATCATCCAAAAAAAAATCACTAATTCCATTCAAAAAGTGAAACTTGTATATTATATTAATTCATTATGCACAGACTGATGAATTTTAAATATTTATTTATTTTAAATTTGATGATTATAACTGACAACTAAGGAAAATCCCAAGGCTACACAATCATGGGGAAGACTGCTGACTTAACAGTTGTCCAAAAGACGACCATTGACATCTTGCTCACTGAGGGCAAGACACAAAATGTCATTGCAAAAGAGGCTGGCTGTTCACAGAGCTCTGTGTCCAAGCACATTAAAAGAGAGGTGAAGGGAAGGAAAAGATGTGGTAGAAAAAGTGTAAAAGCAATAGGGATATCCGCACCCTGGAGAGGATAGGGAAACAAAACCCATTCAAAAATGTGGGGGAGATTCACAAAGAATGGACTGCAGCTGGAGTCAGTGCTTTAAGAACCACTACGCACAGACGTATGCAATACATGGGTTTCAGCTGTTGCATTCCTTGTGTCAAGCAACTCTTTAACAACAGACATAAAAAGACATAATAAAGGACAGGACTGCTGCTGAGTGGTCCACAGTTATGTTCTCTGATGAAAGTAAATTTATCATGCTTCCTGCTGCTGACCAACTTTATGGAGATGCAGATTTCATTTTCCAACAGGACTTGGCTCCTGCACGCAGTACCAAATCTACCAGTACCTGGTTTAAGGACCATGGTATCCCTGTTCTTAATTGGGCAGCAAACTCGCCTGACCTTAACCCCATAGAAAATCTATGGGGTATTGTGAAGAGGAAGATGCAATATGCCAGACCCAACAATGCAGAAGGGCTGAAGGTCATTATCAGAGCAACCTGGGCTCTCATAACACCTCAGCAGTGCCACAGACTGATCGACTCCATGCTGCATTGCTGCAGTAATTCAGGCAAAAGGAGCCCCAACTAATTATTCTGTTGTTAAGTGATGACGTAAGAAGCGCTGTTTCCGGGTCCAAGCCTCAACTCACTTCACTTGAGAATATGACCTCAGGAGCCGTTTATGAGCACTGTTCATTCATATTAATAATTTAAGCTAAACGCTTTCAAACTTACGGTATACACTACCGTCTCCGTCATGTTTACATTAATCTACACCCCGCCTCCAGCAGCGCTGGGGGTGTCGGAATGTTCGAAAACAGTATACTATCTCTCAGCCTTTTCGAACTTCTTTATGCCCCCAAAAGAAGAATGAAAACGAACTTCGATTGGAGTTTACCAGGCCCTTAGATTGTGACAAATGGTGTGGAAAAAACAACAGCAGCAGCATTCTGAGGGGAAGACAGGAGTAAAACTCACAAATAATTAACTGGATAAATATTGGAGAGTGGACTGACTAATTACCTCCCACGTCTGGCTGCGCTTTCATTAATGTTTTTGTCAGAATTAACCCCTCTACTGCCGGATCACTGTACACACACAAACTGCTTAGATTAATCAGGTCACAATGCTAGGTGATTACTACAGACCGCAAATATCCTTGGTACTGCAGAAGTCTTTTACTTTTTTATTTTATTTTTTTGTTATTTTTTATGAGAAGACACAGGTAAACTGTTTTGTCATTTAACATTTTATAAGATTACATCACTTTTTACATAATAGTTGGGATGCACTGAAATTTGAAAAAAAAAAAATGTCATGTTCCAATCAATAAATGGCCAATACGTTGTAAAAATAAAGAAATATGAGAATTAATAATTAATAAAAAAAAATCTACAAATTGGCAAAAAAAAATGTATAAACTATTCCTTTAAATTATTTAAATTTGTAAGTATATTGACAATATTTAAATACATCAATATGATGTTTAAAGATACCAAAAATAATTGTAAAAACATGATTTCTAATATTGGCCAGTAAACAATATGGCACTGATTTATTATACATCCCTACACACTATATAATATACTGTGTACTTTACCAGAAAATCATAATGTTTAATCATTTTCCACAGACCACAGAGCTCTAGTGTCATACTTGTACAACTATTACATTTTATCAAGTTTGGTTGCACTGTCATACACAATAATCTTTAACTTTCCTGGATGTGATATAATACATTAAACTAGATGCATGTGAGGCCGAATGATGTTTCTGCACTCTCTCACACACAGAGACAGACATTTCTCTAATAATCTCTGGGCCCCTGGCTAATGACAGCAGCTGTGAGCCAGGCATGCACCTCTTCCAAAGCTGATTCAAGTTTAACGAGCCACTCTAGAATAGTATTGATTCAAATCTGTGTTTGACAGGATACTCTCAGAATGTGTATTTAATGGCTAAGGACTTCAGATACTCAGTAAAGCATCTTAAAGGAGAAGGCATTTAACAGAGGGCTGGGTCTCATCTGTGTAGAAGATGGTCTGCCATCTCCAAGAGGGTGAGAGGAGTTTAGACTTACATGACTTTATTTTGTCTCATATTATCTGTCTCTCTTCACATTACTCTGTATTCTGTGCATTTCTGTTCTGAATGAGCAAATGTATGATAGCATGCTATAAATTCTGTTCACCGGAATTGTATATATATATATATGAAGAGTTCAGATGCAAAAGCCTCTAAGTGCCATCTGAAATTTTCATTTAAAATTAGGATTTTTACCAAGCTCCTATGCTTAGGTTGAGTCATTTTACTTTAATGACAATGTGCAGGTCCTTTTCCAGGCTATTAAAGTGAAATAACTGAACATAAATATAGGAGCCTGATAAAAATCCTAATTTTAGATGCAAATTTCAGATGGCATTTAGAGGCTTTTGCATCTGAACTCTTCATATATAATGTCACAGGAGGAGCACAAGACAGACACAGTGGGCGTGGCGTCAGGCCTCGGAGAGGCTTTTATTAACAGAAATCAAATAAAACGGAATAAAAGGTGGCCAAAGGGGAAGAGTGTCCAAAATAACAGGGAATCTGGTGTCCTCGTTGTGCTGCGTGGTTCGTGTAGGTTGGGCAGTGTTCATGGAGGAAGGGTCCAGGTAAGGGGCGGAGTCCGGCGGCCGTACGCGCTCCCCTCCTCGGTCCGGGGCGCGAGGGGCGGCGGCTTCCTGTAGCGGCCACATCTCTCTCGTTGGCAGAGGTGCTGGTAGGCGATGGACGGCCCGGCATCCTGGCCCGTCGGCCGTGTAAATGGGTGCAGGTCCGGCAGCTCACATCTCCTGTGGTGCGTGAGTCCCTCAACCCACCCTTCCTGGACCCACGAGGACACCAGTGTGCATGCACGGGGAAAATGCACACTGTGCATGATGTGCAGGCTCGATTTTCTTCAGGTGTGCCCCATCACACACCCACTCCAGTCGGGAGCCTGGTGAAGGGCGGCGATTTAGGACGGGGTGCTGGTGACAATCAGGGTGGAGGCAGCTGACTCGTCACAATATATATATAGTAACAAAGTTCTTTTGTGCAAAGAGGAAGGAGACCAGGGTCGGCGTGCTGAGGCTCGTGGGATACTTTATTCGACAATAAGAAAAAATAAACAATCGCGCCACATGCGTATGCACTTCACAGTATTTCTCTTCTTCGCACTACTGTAGTCTTCGTATCTTTGGGTTTGTAGCTCCATAGCTTCTCACTCCCACAAGTCCCCAGCTCTCTCGCTTCTCAGCGGTCCTCACCCGGCTTAAATAGCGGTTCCCCACGGCAATCACTGCAACGAGATCCAGGTGTTAATCGTTTTTCACTTGCCCCACTTACCACCGCTCGTCTCCTCACTCTCTCTCCCGTCGCAGACCATGCTCAACCACGCGTCCCCCACAACATACCCCCACCACCCGACTCAGGCCGGGGAACCATCCAGTCTGCAGCACCCCCCACCCCCCCACCCAATTCCTGGAGAGGAATTCAGCCACAGTCATCTGCGCCCCCGGCCTATGAATCACCTTGAACTTAAATGGCTGTAAAGCTAGATACCAACGGGTGATTTGCCCATTGGTATCCTTCACACTCCTTCTCTATGGTGCTGTACCTAGTCTCTCTCTTCGAGAGCTTCCAACTAATGTACAGCACCGGACGGTCCTCCCCCTCCACCTCCTGGGACAGTACCGCGCCCAACCCCCTGTCCGACACGTCTGTCTGCAACAGAAAGGGCAGAGAAAAGTTAGGAGAGTGCAGGAGCGGTCCACCACACAGGCCAGCCTAAACCCAAATAAAGGCCTGTTGGCACTGCTCCATCCACTGGACCGTATCTGGTACCTCCTTTTTAGTGTGGTCAGTCAACGTGCTGGTGAGGTCCGAATAACGAGTGTAACGATATAACCTTTGTACTCATCGGGAAGAAGGAGGCGGGAACCGGCGGACAATCAAAACATTTTAATAATTCATAAATAAAAAGCAAACACATAAAATATTGTCCAGGCCTGGTCCTCTCTCGTCCTTCACGGTCGTCGCTCCAGTTTTATATCCTGCCATCTCCTACGTGGGACTCGATACTGGCGGTGGGGCGCAGGTGTAGCTCATCTCCTATCACTACACCTGGCCTCACTCCTCGTTCCCACGCCTCTCGGCCCCGCCCCACTCGCCACAACGAGTAATAAACCTCCTGTAATATCCTGCCAGCCCCAAGAACTGCCTCACCTCCTTTTTGGTCTTGGGCCTGGGGCAGGTCGCAATTGTTGAATTATAATGTTCATCTATTATCTGGCAGCATGGCGACCTCTTTTTAGCATGGTGTTAATTGAAATGGATGTGGGCGGATCGTTACAGCACTCTACACAACACAGTCAGGTGAGGTAACTTACTGTTATTTGTTGCGAAATGAAGAACTGTGGGATTGTGCAATTGTAATCTCTTTCAAAAGCATCCTAAACCTTGCTTGTAAGTCTATTACCGAAACATGCTCCTCTTGGTTCCTGTTGAATATTTATTGAAACCACAAAATTAGAACCATTAAACAAGACCTCAGCATAATAAACACAGCAAATTGCATGCATGGGTAAACAAACGTATGCGTGCTTGCGCGCAAACATACACAGATGTGCTCGTACACACTGTGGTAATGTGAATAGTTAATTAAAGAAATAGGAAAAAAGCATGTCTCATGAGGGAATGTGCATCCAGGTCTAATTAGCCAAAATATCAAGTCATATAGTTAGAATGTAAATCTAGTCACAGCACACTTTTCCCTGAGGGTGTCTCTGTCATACCTCTGCTGATCAAATGCATGTGGACAGGACACTCCACACTCCCACATTACATGATTTAGGTCATCCCTACCTGAGTGACGGCATGAAGAGAGAAACATCTCGCTGTCATCATCTAAACTCATTCTCCATCAGTGAACACAGAAAACAAGAGTCATGTTTAGCGTTGACAAGTTTGGTTTATACGGGACTATAACAAATGTTTTCATGATCAGCTATGAATTCAAGCCGGTTTTCCTTTGCTCCAGACTAGCTGACGGCTTCTTAATGCTGCCACATTAAAGTGCTTTTGCAGCTTGTGTGATGCAGCTTTAACTAGGTCCTGAGGGCATTGTTAGTTATCATTGCCTGCTGCAGGAGCGGACGGCCCGGGCCCCGGTGAAAGCAATTTCAGCTTTTCCTCCCAATCAGCCCACACTACATGAGAGAGGAAGCAGAGAACAAACGGGCCATGCTGGCTCACCACTCCCCCAGCCCGATCTTATCCCGACCCCACTGCTGAAGTCTGCATGGTATGCATACTTCAATTCCCAAATAAGACGTGGGACAGGTCGCCTTGAGCCTTCGAGCTCACACAGATATCCGTAAATTAGACTCTCAACGACAGATGAAACGTCTCTGTTACTCTGTCGTTAGTGCACCAGGACTTGAGCGCAGCATACCAGTTAGAGAAAATGGTGTGGTTTGTGTAGTCTGAAGCAATTGTGTGTCTGCTGATTGCAAAAAGAAAAATTCACCCCTAAGTGGCAAAGCATTGGTGCTATCCACAGTATCAGATACATAATGATTACAACTACACTTCAAATGCTCACACTCCAGAGAATAGTCAGGGGAAAGGATTTGAACTCAGTATGGAATGAATGAGACTTAACAAATGACATGGGTGACAGTGTAGCGTGTTGTGCAATAATGAGAACTTTTCAGTTTGATACATTATCAGGTGGTAGGCCTATATGAAACGGGCGACTCCGCTCTTGTATCAGTGTGACAGTAGGGAGTGATTGGAGAGGTAGTAGATTACAGCTTCAGAGAGTTTAGGACACCACTCTCTCACCCGATGTTTTTATAGGAGGCCTGTGATTAATCTTATGTCAGAGGTCGGATAGTGTAGGTACACACACATACAGCTGCTGTCAGATGGTGGATTTATGAAACTGTTGGAGGTATTACTCTAAGGGTGAAGCTTTTGGGCTGTTGCCCATTAAGGAGTACATTTGGCATGGTTTATTCAAAAATGCATTACAGCTGCACTCTCTGGCCAGTGTTTAATTCTCAGATGAGGTCAAAGTCAGACCTTTTTAACAACCCCAAAATCCGTTTTGGCCCTTTATTACATAATGATGCATGAAAGTGTAATGCATATAGGGCTGTACTAATCCGTGGAGCATTTCTTGGATTAGAAAAAATATATATATATTTTCTATTTCATGTAATAGTTGTTTTTTAAAATGTAGTGTAATTTTTAAGAAATATTTTTTTTAATAATTGTTATATATTATTATTATATCATATTATGTTTAATATATATTTAAAATATTATATTAATTGCAACAAAATATAACAAAAAAATACTTGTATTTTATAGCGTGCACCGGAAATGTAGATTTTTATATTAATAATTTTATAAATATATAATACTTATTATATTTGAATTATATACCAATAAACAGTTATTTTGCCTGCTATGTTTTTTTATTTTTTTTTAATTATAAATATTATAATTACAAGATGACTAGTTTTTATAGTTACGTGGTGTGCAGAGTTGTTGCCTTTGTAGAGCATTGCAAATTTGTTACTTTTAAGATTACATGACATTAAAATGTAGCTGCCTGTGTAGACAGTAAGGTAGTTCACTGGGTTCTGGAACAGATCTACAATGTCTGATTTACTCCGGGAATCTTCCTTTAACAGTGTGCGACAGAAAGAATACTTGTGAAGGGTGTTGACATTCTCCTGCTAAGTGGCATTTTCAGACGTCATTTCAAACATCACGATAATCTTTTCCCCGATTTCCTTTCACGTTTAACAGCCTTGTCTGTGTCAAGGAAGCAAACGGCAAACAGTCTTCTTGTCAGCTTGTGCACAAATTTTACACAATCACCCCACCGTAAAGTTTTATCTTGGGGAACCAATTAAACACAGTGTAATAACCTTGCTGTTTGTGTTGGTGATTTTGGTGCGAAATAATCTTTCCGGATTCATACGGGCCATGGTTAAAGCTAGCAGAGGGTGATGATTAAGATAAACTGTATTGTGGTGCATTGAGGTAAGTGACCTGCCACTTGGAGCAGATAAGGCTTCAATTAATCTGCGGTAAAAATGTGCCAGGGTAAAATAAAGATAATTACTAAATCACCAGGCTACATAGCCTCAATATACATATTTTTTTTCTCTGTATTATGGCTGTGAGGGAGGAAAAATTAAATGGATTATATCACAGCCCCTTTCAGATGGATTACAACTGCTTTTAAATAACAACAAGACAGCAAGTGCTATTTCATCAGTGCCCGGCAATCCAAGAAGCCACTGACAGATTCAAATTGAACTCTCTCTCTCTTTCTCTCTCTCTTCATTATAATAAACCCATTTAAATGTACACACAGAGACAATGTTGGCTGGAGTTATGTGGGGAAAAAAAGCTTTTAATTCATTTCAGGAAATGGCCAAACAACTAGATACTTGATGATCTAATGTGTGATTTTTCCCTTTTTTTATTCACAAAAAGGATTCAGGGTTGCAGCGAGGGAATGATTAGAGAACATCATTGGAACCATTTTATTTCGACAGACATTGCTGATAAATGGTCTGGACTCCTGATAGCAGCAGAGAGATGGAGGTGGGTGGGGCGGAGTTGAAATGGAGGGGAAAGATTATGAAAAAGCAAATCATGTTTATTTACTGCATCTGAGGTTGGGGGTTAAAAACAGTAAATTGTAGTAGATGAGTTATCAAAGGCATGTGATGGCAGATTTCATGGCTAGTTATCTGCAGGTTCTCACCGTTCCTTCACTCCCAGTGCGCTGGGAGATTGCAGGAAGTGACGGCGTGCCAAGTGCCCAAAGCTTTGGGCCCTTCTTTTAAAGCCCTGCTGGCACGCAGCCCCCTATCGGAGCCAGAGCACTGCGCTGTATGCACTCATTATGGCCTCCATTAGAGTAAACATTTCAACAGAACCCCCACCCCCCTGACACCCGCTTTTATACTCTTACTGCCAGTGTGCATCTAAGCTGCCACAAAAAGATGAGAAATGGGCCCACTCTTCATTTTATTTATTTATTCATTTATGTATTTAGAAGAGTATTTTTCAGCCAGAGCATTTCTGATGTTTTACGTAAAGAGCTTTTACATGTCACGGCTCTGGCTTGAGTGCTGTTATCTAGGTTGCCACTGCAGAGTGCCAACAAAGAATATAAACAGAGGATACCATGTTAATTAGCAGCTTCTGCTAATTCCTGTCGGGTCAGAGGTCATATGGAATGCCAGGTTTCACTGTAAATGAGAATGTATATTCTTTTATTGCTCTAATAGAAACAGGGGTCTGTAACTCACTTAAATTCATTTTTCTTTCTTTTTTTTTCTTTTGGAAGATAGATATAGCACAATGAAAATTGTCTTGTATTAATGACTAGTAAAGAGTTCTCCAGAAAATTTGATTTTGAAAGTGTTTTGAAAATATCAGTTCACCTGAGAATGAAAATATTATTGTTAGTTATTATTTACTCATGCCTTTTCAAACTGTCTAAGAAAAAAAAAATTATATTGTGGCCTCAAATTATGAACTTGTTCTAATGACGTATTCATTTGTGGCCATGTTTTATTAATTAGTTCCCTCATTTTAGGCAAACTGTGGTCATACTGTGCTAATTTACTCCCTCATTTTAATTTAGTTTAATTGTGACTAAAATATGTATTTGTATAACTTTGTGTGAGGAATAGGCTGAAATTTAATTTAAACAAACAAATAAATAAATAGATTCTGTGCCAACTCTTCTTGGTGCACTCATGGGAATAGGAGCAATGTTGTTTCTTTTCAAAGAATCAGTTGATCCATTTCACAAAACCTGTCTGAATGATTCGCTTAGACCGCTATGTTTCTCTAGTTTAGCTCTATGACTGGTCACAATAGTTATGACACCATCGGATGGGAAAAGAGAGAAGTGATATGGGCCACTTTTATGATTATTTCATTTTTAGGATTGCTTTATTTTTTAAGCTTGACAGCTCCAGTTCTAATTTACTACCATTATAAAAATGTTACTAAATATTGTTTGAAAAATTCACCGTTTATTCTGCGTGAAGATTTAATCATCTGGTTTGGTATGACATGAGGGTGAGTAAATCATTTATACTCACCAGGGTTCAAACGTAGCTGTCGTCACACTCAAATGAGTGAAAATATCTAGCAGCATTGCCACAGAACAACTATTTTGAGTTCCTCAAAGTTCTTAAAAGAACCATATTTTCTTTTTGTGTAGAACATTTTTATAATCCGAAGCACCTTTTGCAATGAAAAGTTTCCATGGATAATCAAAGTTCTTCATAGAAGCACAGGTGCCAATACATAATAAAGCAGCCTTATTTTTAAGAGTGCAGGCAAAGCTCTTAAATGATATCTCCACAAGATTCAGAGAACTGTCTCTTCTCTAATGATAACAAGGAAAACATTTCCATCATATATTTCCAATTTATGAAAATGAAAACCTTTTACTGAAGAAAGCAAGGGAGAAGGTGTTCCTTTGATCTCACTGATGCCTCGCTCTGTGTACTGTCACTTCTTCAAATACTAAAATACACTAATTTATGTGAAAGTAAAGTGTTAGCATCCGTGCAGGCAGCTGCCTCAGGCTTTCCCCTGGCGATGGTTAGCCCTGTGACTTCTATCAATATAAACATCTCACTGACCAAATGTGCAACTGGGGAACAGCTAGAGGTGTACGGTGCAGTCTGTGATGATAGTCTGGCACCTGTTTGGCACACACAGCCACATACTTTCTCTCTCACACATGCAAACTTGCAAAGACAGACTTTTTTTTTCCTTTTTCAGGATGAGCCCTCAATGTTAGAAGATGTTACAAGACCCCCTTTCCTTTCCCTCTCGTCAGTCAGACACTCGCTGTCAGCAAAACACATGTAGAGCTAACGAGCATCTGTGTAACTCGGGTCGGCCACTCATCCCGCCCAAGGCATGTCACAAGACAAGCCAGTGAGCAAGGAGGATGCAAAAGCCACATGACACTTGCTTTTGTATATCATATCATTTTTCAATCATCTGCATTTCATTTATCTCTCAGACACAGAGCTGCGAGCTGGCATGGCAGGCCTGCTCACTTAGTTATGGAGGGTATAGAGAGGGACATAGGCTGATGAAACATTGTGATTTGTTCTTTACTGACAGAGATGGCTTACAACATGCAATGCTGTGCATTGGCCTTATTGGGTATGAGGACAGAAAGAGGGAGATGCACAAGTTGAGCTGGGGGTGGATGTCCATTGTTGTTTTCATTTTGTTTTGTATTGGGTTAAGTTTCATCTCCAGTGCTGAGGACACATCAGATTGTTTTTTTTTTTTTTAGGCTTGATGTGATATCATGCACACATGTGTTGTCATTTAAAGATTTATTTAGAAAAAAATAAATAAAGAGGTTATATTAGACTATTGGAAATATGCTTATATCAAGATCAGATGCTTACATTTTTATTTATTTATTATTATTTGATTATTTACACTTTGTCAAGAAAATTGACCAGCTGTCAAACAGGACGAAAATAAAGAATAAAGCAAGCAAATTTAGTTGGAAACATTTCTTGTCGATAAAGTAAAAAATGAAGAAACACTGGGAATATTTAAATTAAATTGCCATTCAACATCAAAGCAAATAAGTGCAATATAAAATGTCAAATTTACCCCACATTTACTTACATTTAAAATTCACCCCTTTTACTTATTTTGTCACTATTGTGTACTATTTAATAATATTTACTATTACTATACAAGAAAACAAATTAAAATGATTCTCAAATTGTAATATTGCAATTTTAATATTTTGTGTGATATATACTTCCAAAATGTTTTTTTTTTTTTAGTGCTGCTAAAGAAGAAACATTTTTCGGTTCCTTAAAGATCCTTTCAGTGAACCGTTCTTGAAAGACCCATTAGTTACTATTTGTGTGAAGAATATATAAATGACCTTTATTCCATTATAAAGAATCTTTATATATTGAAATCTTTCTATTGTAAACAAGAGTGATCAGTCTGGCTTGGAGTTAGCCAGTTCTTGTGGTAGGAATATGTTTCCACCCCCATAAATAATTCATGGGTATTCTTTATGTTTTGACTCGGCTAATGTTTTTTTTTTTTTTTTTTTTTTTTTGTTGTTGTTGAGGTTAATGCAGCATAAACTCCCACTGTTTATGGTTTGAAGTTGCCTCATATTTAAAGCCAATCTAATAATGGACATTGGTTGTAATGTATCTCGTGATCCTGCATTATTGATATCCACTCTCAGTCAGACTGCCCTATTGAGAGGTTAAATGCAATAGTTCTGTTGTCATAGAATATTTACCATCAGCTCTGTCGGTATTGATTCCTTTTATTTTTTAAATAAATAACTAGAAATACTCTAAATTTTTAATGCACCAATCAGCTTGTGAGAAAGAGAAAGAAGGGGAAATTAAAAGGCTGTTTGTAGTGAGGGTGTGAACGGCTTGGGAGGGTGCTGTGGGGGCGTTAGAAACTAACATTTGTTGGAGATGAGGTGAAATTGGATAATTTACTGCTTGGATGCAGAAGAGCAATGTTCCTCTTCTGCAAATTTACAAGTAAAGTACCTAATAATGCCAGGCAATTAGAGGCTGACTTCTGCTCGAAAACAGGGGCTGGAGTTGCCAGGACGGATTAGGGGGCATTATCCAGCCAATGCAGAGAGAGAGCATGCGAGTGAGTGAGACAGAGCAAAAATGGAATGAGAGAACCGTTGTTGAAAGGTGGCATTACACAAGCTACAAGCACAATGCATTTAAATGCCACACTTCAACAGCAAGAAGGGATTTGCCTCTAATTAATTTCCAAAGATTTCTCCCTCTGTGGCAGACCGTTGGCGGAAGAAGCACATACGGCAACTCTCCTGTCATGAGCAAATGCTCAACATCGTTTAAAAAAAAAATCAAGTGCAATTGCTTCTTGAGCCAAACTTACTTGGATCACTACTTCCATCTGCACAAGAAATTACAACATTATTGGAAATCCTTCTCTAGGCGCTCTAAACATACCACCTGCTCATGACCTACATCACCAGATAGAAGGATTATGAGAAATGTTTCTCAAGGACACTTTCTGAGAAGTGCATTTCATTTATTGTATTTAAGCCCACTGGTGATTTTAGATGTTCTAGCTGTTTACTTTTGCATGTATTCACACCCAGTGTTAAGATTATAAAAAGTTGAAGGACTTTTCAAGCACATTGAAATATATGGCTTCGCCACCATTGTAATAAAGTAGTGTTATTATAATACATTTTAATACTAATTGTTTCTTTGTGTTTGTCTGTCATTTAACTAGGGCTGGGAAACAATAATCGGCTCCTATTTACAAAAAATTTAATAAAATAAAAAATACCAGAAATACAAAATACCAGAACTGAATGAATTATATGAGATCAATTTATTTATAGTCCTTGCACATTCACTTTGCTGAAATTGTTCTCTGCATTAATTACTATTCAGTGCAAACAAAAAGTGCGACCAGTAAAGTCAGATTTGTGATTACATGGCTTTAATGATGACCTGAAAGAAAACAAAAATATGGCTGATTTTAATTATTATTCATTTTATTTATTATTATTTCTTCTCTTCCATGTCAGTTGGCATGTTTATGAGAGTACCACTACGCATGTGTGTGATGCTGCGGACGCAGAAGCTGATGTTCTGACGTTGAACGTCCATCTCTCTTAGTTCGTCTGTATAATCTGCTTCAGATAAGTAAGGCTGGGCAAATAAAATCGCAAGTCATCCTCTCTGTCAAAATCTTCATAAAAACATGTCTACAAAGACAAGGCACAGCGCATCCAGGTTCTACGTTAGAACTCCGGCTCCTGCATGAGCAGCACCACATGCATTTGCATGGTTTTTGTCAGTGGTATTGTATTAAATGTTGCTTCTTTTGTTCTTTGTTGTTTTATAATTATTATTGAAATTATTACAGAATTGCAGTTCCGTTTCCTAAATATTTTTTCATCAAATTCAGAAGAATTTAAATGATTCTCTTCTCTGCTCCTAAGCGCACACCCATTTCCTCTGTCACACACGCGCACACACACTCACTCATGCACTACCCTCCTGGCAGTTTATCTGAGTGCCATCTGATGAGTTGTTTTAATGGAGAGGAGGACTGTGGTTCTGGATGACAGCTTTTAATTACACACACATGCACAAGCAGACACACGCACACAGTCTAGTCGCACATGAATGTCCAGGTTCAGTTCCCCCGTCAGCCAATAGAGAGGCTGATAAAGCCACAAAGATAAAAGGAGCACAACATGATTATGTTCTTGACAATTGTGAACGGGCAGCACTGATGTGGCACTCTGTATGCCCATCAGACCAAACACACACGCACAAATACAAAGGCCTGCTCTCTGTGGATTTTCTCCACATATATACCACAAACTTTTCACACATTTCCTAGGTTATTCTAAACTCATCTCAAGAAAAGAAAGGTTAAAAAAGCAAACAGGAATTAATTGGTCCCAGTACATTACCGTAGACATTTCCGTGTTAAGTGTGAGAAGATGGGACATGAGAGGTCTTGAGTGAGGAGGAACTGCCAACACAGTGGGAAAGAGGTGAAGATCACAGGGGGTGTTAAAGGGGTCATATGATGCAATTTCAAGTTTTCCTTTCTCTTTGGGGTGTTACAAGCTGTTCGTGCATAGAAAAGATCCCTAAGGTTGCAAAGACTAAACTCTTAAATTCAAAGAGATATTCTATTTAAAAGTTAATACTCGTCCATGCTTTCTTAAAATGCCTCATTTAAACACGCTCCCACGTATCTACCCAAATGTTTATGCTAGAAAAGAAGGTGTAACTTCTATTCTCGCTGCAGTATTGTTGCCTCCACAACTATTTAGTGGTGACACTGTGTGTTTCGTTGTGAAAGCGAAAATACTTTGTTTGGCCTTCCAAAAGAGGACACATTTAGAAATCAGTGGTTAAGCTGTATTGACAACACTCGTTTGTAAAGGGTTTTGTTGTTTTTGTCTCGTTACACAGGGACATGGCATCACAGTACGGTAAGCGGCATAACATTGCCGTCACACGCTTGAGGTATTCAGCCAATCATAACACACTGGATAGCTGGCCAATCAGAGCATACCTCGCTTTTTAGGACAATGAGCTTTGTAAAAATTGGTGCATTTCAGAAGGCGGGGCATAGAGGGGCAACAATAATGTACATTATGTGGAAAATGTGTTTTTTTAATCTTAAATCACATAAACATATTTCATTACACCAAATACACAAAATTATGTTCTTTTTAGCAACATCATATGACCACTTTAAAAGAAAGATTTTCAGTGATAATATAGTTTCAGAGATAATATGGCAACTACTGTGGAGAAAGGTTGAACCATCATCATAAATTGACCCCTCGATTTTTGCCAAAGCAAACGTTGTCTACATTACTGATTTATCATTGAATAATGTTGGCCATGAAAGAAGACTCTTTTTGCCAACAGAATAAATTATTTGATTAATCTTAGTGGCTTTGCACAAGCTCGGTCTGGCCTAATTTCCAGCATGAAGCATTACCTAAATGTTTTGTATGCCAGTAGGGTTTTAAATGGGCCAACTTTGAAATTAATAAGCTCTTTTTGCAATGCTCTCAATTACAAAGTTTTTTTTTTTGTTTATTAATTTTTTTCCTCAGAAGTGATTAAAGAAAATAACAAATACATATCAGACTTACCGGGAAAATGCAAGACTTTTTAAAAACTTCTTTTACTTTTCCCAGCACTTTACAGCAGTCTGGCTTTGTTCAGGTTTTCCAGGATCAACGTAATGTGACCACCTCTTGTCATAAAGGTTTCCATGTGCGCTCTCTGATCGATAAACCATTGAATACACTTTCTTCCTATGACGCATGCCACTGACTCTGGGAATGTACAGCCCTACACATCAGAAGTAAACAGAGATGCAGCCAAAGTCATTGGCAGAGCCTCTCTCGTAGGCTGCGGAGCATGGAGTGTATCTCCAGTGCCGGTTCTTTTCTCGTTATTCCGCAGTTGCAGCCTGGTGCTCTGCAGATACATTGAGGTCTGTGCATCTGAATCACTAGAGCTAGTGCAGTGTGAACAGTAACACCCAGGACAAATTACACAGCGAGAAACGGGCCCTCCCTGCCGCTGAGCCATGGTGGCATCACAAGGGCGGAAAATGACAATTCCCTGAAAAGGTCAGACAAGACACTCATGCCCACCAATTCAAGCTTACAGCCAATCTGACAATCTTAATTCAAATCATGACATCCCTTCCCCCACAAAAAAAAAAAATCATCCCCTGTGTCAAAATGGCAGGTTGACCTTCAGTATTTCAGCACTTTCACTGCGTAACCTAATGCTAATCAAAAGGATTCATTAGCACTTGTACATTCTCACAATGAAGCTATATTTATATGGTGATTGATTGTATGAGATCAATGGCAGGTTTTATGCTAATTCTAATGGACAATAATTGATATCTCTTGTTGATGATGCAATGACATATGCTAATGGTTAAGAGTGTGAGGAGTGCTAATGCATTTCAGAGACTTTTTTGTGTTTTTGCATGTCCTATATTTAAGCACAAAAGATGTAACTGTGTGATATAAAGAGAATAATATGCCCTGGTGACCATAGAATAGCCATAAAACCTGCAGATTTCACATTATATTGCATCTAAAGTTTCTGGGCACTGTAGCATGAAGAGACTATCGCCAAATAATGGTGTAATAAAGTGAGGCTCCTGCAGGAGATAATAGGCTTTTCTCTGAATAACATCTTTTCAGCCACTGTGTGGTGCTACTCTGTGCTAGAGCCAGCGACACCAAAGCATGCTGATACCTGAGCCCAGACTGAAGTAGTTTAAGTCTTTGGTTCTTTTAATTTTAATCATTTTGGCTCATATAAAAAAAAAAAATAAAAAAAATTTCACTTTCTCAACAAATTAGAATATGGTGACATGCCAATCAGCTAATCAACTAAAAACACCTGCAAAGGGTTCCTGAGCCTTCAAAATGGTCTCTCAGTTTGGTTCACTAGGCTACACAATCATGGGGAAGACTGCTGATCTTACAGTTGTCCACAAGACAATCATTGACACCCTTCACAAGGAGGTTAAGCCAAAAACATTCATTGCCAAAGAAGCTGTTTGGAAAACAGAAACAGGCTGTTCAAAGAGTTCTGTATCTAAGCATGTTAACAGAAAGTTGAGTGGAAGGAAAAAGTGTGTAAGAAAAAGATACACAACTAACAAAGAGAACCGCAGCTTTCTGAGAACTGTCAAGCAAAATCGATTCAAGAATTTGAGTGAACTTCACAAGGAATGGACTGAGACTGGTTTCAAGGCATCAAGAGCCACCACACACAGACGTGTCAAGGAATTTACTGAACCACAGACAACGTCAGAGGCGTCTTACCTAGTCTAAGGAGAAGGAGAACTGGACTGTTGCCCAGTGGTCCAAAGTCCTCTTTTTAGATAATAGCAAGTTTTGTATTTAATTTGGAAACCAAGGTCATAGAGTCTAGAAGAAGGGTGGAGAAGCGCATAGCCCAAGTTGTTTGAAGTCCAGTGTAAAGTTTCCACAGTCTGTGATGATTTGGGGTGCAGTGTCATCTGCTGGTGTTGGTCCATTGTGTTTTTTTCAAAACCAAAGTCACTGCATCCATTTACCAAGAAATTTTGGAGCACTTCATGCTTCCTTCTGCTGACCAGCTGTTTGAAGATGCTGATTTTATTTTCCAGCAGGATTTGGCACCTGCCCACACTGCCAAAAACACCAAAAGTTGGTTAAATGACCGTGGTGTTGGTGTGCTTCACTGACCAGACCTGAATCTCATAGAGAATATATGGTGTATTGTCAAGAGTAAAATGAGAAACAAGAGACCAAAAAATGCAGAAAAATGGCCTTTCATACCACCTCAGCAGTGCCACAAACTGATCATCTCCTTACCACCTCCAGCCTCCATGTAAATGAACATACTTTCCAGAAGGCCAACAATTCACTAAAAGTGTTTTTGTTTTTTTGTTTTTTTTTTGTTTTTTTGGTCTTATGAAGTATTCTAATTTGTTGAGATATTGAATTGATGGGTTTTTGTTAAATGCGAGCCAAAATGATCACAATTAAAATAACCAAAGACTTAAACTACTTCAGTCTGTGTGCATTGAATTTATTTAATACACAAGTTTCGCAATTTGAGTTGAATTACTGAAATAAATGAACTATTCCATAGTATTCTAATTTATTGAGATGCACCTGTATGTGTTTCCTAACAGAAGGTCAGAGAAATGCTTGCCCCTCCATCCAGCATCTGTTATGATCCAAGTCTCCACAATGAACCACAGATCCAAAAGAAATCCTAATATGGGCTGGTGATACTGTCCGTGTTTTTGCCCCAGACTGTCGCCAGGGGAAGGTTTTGCTGGGAGAGATATAGTAACCCACTCTGTTTTCACAACACAGCTCAGTGCCCAGATTAATTGGGAAGATAGTTGTATGCACTCACTCATCAGTCTGATTGTGTGAATGGACTGCAGTTTGTACGGATGATGCTTTGAGAGCGGTGATCAGGACTTTGGTAAATGAAGACGAGCTGAACGAGTTCTTGTTGTAGCATAATGACTCCTGTTCCCTCCATAAACCCACATCATGTATCACTTTTCCTCACCTCTCCCTCTGAATAATCACACCCAGGGGCACATGAGTCATTCTGTCAACTCTTTAAACTTAGGTGTTTTCAAACATTTTAATGCCAAGGACACAAAAAAATTATGATTGCTTTACAAGGTATATAATTTAATGTACAACAACCTTAGACTGTGTGAGCAGAGTATTAAGTGTCATAAAAAGACGCGTTGTTGTTGTTTGACATAGTGTCATTCATATACTACCTATATACTACGACCAAAACAAAATGAGTGTATTACTGTATTTCCCTCTCTTTGTAAATGAATAAATCATCTTGTATTTTATTTCTTTCATAGGTAACAAAAAAGGTAATAGGTTTACAGTAAGGTTCATTAGTTAACTACTATAGTTAACATGAACTTAGCATGAACAATATATTTCTACAGCATTTATTAATCTTAATTTCAACATTTACTAATGTCTTATTCAAATCAAAAGTTGAGCTTGAAAACATTAGTAGTTGTAGCTACTAACATAGTACTAACGTGAACTAACAATGAACAACTGTATTTGCATTAACATTAACAAAGATTAATAAATACTGTAATAAATGTGTTGTTCATTGTTTTTTCATGTTAGTTAATACATCATCCAATATTAACTAATGGAACCTTATTGTAAAGAGTTACCCTTTAATAATAAAATGCAATAATTGATAATTGAAGAAATAAAAGTGGAATGATTTCCAACCAGTTTTTAAAAAGAAAAACAATAATATGTACTGAATCTGTTTCATATGTATATGAATATTGAAAACATTGTCAAAATTTCTTATTAATCCAAATTTTGATTTTGATTTTATATTTCATTTTATTTTATTATTAAAACAGCCTGTTAACTTTGTCAACTCCAGAAATTCTCTATGGAAAGTCACTTTTGATTGTAGTGAAAAACCAATGCCTAAGCTACCGATGCCTAACCTACTAAAGAATAAATTTGTTAATGAAAATATAGCCTTTTTTAACAGGTGTTTGCATTGTTCAGTCCCTGTATATATATTTTTTGTCCAACCCCACGCATAGTAAGTGACAATTCTAAATAAAAAGATCAAAGAAATCAATAAATGAAAATTTGTGTGAGAAAAAATACATTTTGTTTAAAGCAGGATAGTGCTCTGTTCTGTAGCAAAAAGGTCTGCATATGTACCCCGTACAGTATGACCCTTGAAGAAACTGCCGCTGATTACATTTAAAACCACAATTTAAATCCAAGTTTGAAAATACGGTCCAAGACTCATTCTGAATATATTCATAATGAGTCTGATACCAGATTTTCAGAATTATCTTAAAAAACAAAAACACTTGGTTATTTGAATGTATTGCTGCTTGGCATCTAAACAACTAACCAAAATAAATTCTCGTATATTTTTGGTGCTAAAATTCACACTTGTAATCTTGTATCCTGGTTCAGTTCAACTTTATTCTCTATTGCATTTTTGTTTTAAACTGGTTCAGGTGCAGTTGTCTGCTACTTTACTATTCTTTCTTACTCCAGGGCTCTTTCTCACTCCATGTTCTCCACACCTTCAGCCAGAGGTTTAAACTCGCCAGCTCCCGAAGGTCACCTGTGCTCTCAAGGCTGTTTAGGAAGGTCAGCCAATAATGAGCTGCAACTACTTTATTTGCTACATGGAAGCTTCGAGGGATTAATTGTCCACGCTCTGTCTCATCAGCCATCGGAGGCCCCTTTGTCAAAATGATCCATGGCTCTCGTCCCTCAGGCCCACACTTTCATTATTAAGGTGCTCTCTGATCGATCTGACCATTTTTAACATTGTGCCCTGTAACTTTTATCAATCCTTATTATCTAATGACCAATAAGGCTCCTATCTGCAACAGTCAAGAAGCTTATGCATTTTTAATTGGACCTGATTGTTGCATTAACAGCTGAATATGCAGATGGACTTCTTCTCCCGGGCGTGGACCAATAGTAAGTGAAAGTTCTAAATTAAAAGACCAAAGAAATCAATAGAGATTTGTTTGTGTGAGCAAGACAACCTTCTGTTCAAAGCAGGATAGTGCTCTATTCTGTAGCCAAAATGTCTGCATATGCACCAGGAATGACCCGAGGAAACTTGCATATCAAACACTTAATGGGTTTAAAAGTTTTTTTTAAGACTGCATCAGACAGATGTCCGACTTTAGCTGTTTTAAGTGCGAGAACGATGCATCATGCAGTGCCGCACTGTCAGAAAATATTTTATGGGCAAACAGCACGCAAAGCACTAATTTAAAGCTTGAATCCCTCTCATCGTGACACAACAAAGAGGAAGGCTGACAAACAGCTGGCAAGTGGGCAATTACTAGTGACAGAATACATTTTGAAGCTGCATTAGGCAAATTCATTTGACAGTTGCTCAATACGATTCTATAACATGACTGGATTATATGCTGAAAGCTCCAGCAGATGCTGCAAAGTGCATGAAAGTATTTTTAATAATGCATTTTTGAATCGCTGAGGAGCCGCTGCAGTGTGATCAGAGTGCCTCAGGATCTGAGCTATGAACAGGACAATTGACTCAGTTCCTTTTGTAGCAATAGGTCATTTTTTTAGATCAGAAACTCCTTAAAACTATTAAATGTGAAGAAGCATTAGAAAAGCATTAAAGTAACTTTCTACTCAGTTTCGAGTCGACTAAGTTCTCCTCTGTATTAATCCTCTTCTAATATTCTACGTTCTTTTTGTTTTGTTTATTTTTTGAGGGGCCGTATTTGGACTATTTTGTGTGTGTTGTCCATCCCCATGTGCTCCATTACCCAGTTCTTCATGTGTCAAACTACTAATGCTGTAACGTTCACTAACTATGCAAATTAATTATCAAATGTAAACATTTTAATTTGACTAAATACAAATACTAAACAAATATATGCACACATACATTTTATTGGCTTTCATGAATGCATGAGATTAGTGGGCAATGAAGCAATAGGCAAGTTACTCAACTAAATGACCTGAGTACTTTCTCTCTCTATTTCTCCCTCCCTCTCTCTTTCTCACTTTCACATACACAAATTCAAAATGAGGCTAATATGCGAAGGAATCCAAGGCTGTATTGGCCAGCAACACTTCTAATTATGACTGCAGCTCTGGAGTGATTACTCACTCAGTCTCTTTTGGTTGCTCGCTGAAGTGTGTGTGGCTGAAAAATAGATGAGAGCTTTGTCACTCAAATTACTATATGTTTTTAAGTGCTTTAGATGGGTCCATCATGTATTATGGAGCGTAGTGGCGGGACTAAGGGAGCATACACTATTTCTTGACTTCTTTGTTGCCTTTGGACAGCATGAAAGATGCACAGCATCGCTGTTTTAATATAGATTTATGTTTAATGTACAGTTTAAACCTAATTAATCTGAGCGATGCCACATGCTTAAAGATTCATTCTACACTAGCTGAGGCAGCTAATACCACCCATCTGTGATGCTGAGGAAGAGCTTTTTTAATTTAAAAGATTAGGCTAGTCAGCTTTACTTTGATATTAGCTGCTATTTTATTTAGATTGCAGATGTACAGTCCTTGTGTAAAGGCACAGAGATAAGATTAAAGTAGTATTGTGCCACCACACACTGTCCTAAGCTAAAGCGCTAATAACAGAAGGCGTTTTCACATAAAGGGCATGTAATTCCAGGAGCAAGACTTGACATTGCAGCAAATTACCAAACTTTAATCCTCAAATATTGTGATAGTTATTTCACCATCACTGGCACACAGTGGTAACCTTAAAATATTTTAAACTGGAAATATGTAAAAACTCAGACTTGCTCAGTTCTTCAAAATTTCCACAGCTATAGTAATTGTCTCCAAATATGAGAGCACTTTATACATATACTGACCGGAAATGAAAATTGCAAGAGGATTGTAATCATGTGGCAACAATTTCTGCTTTCCATCATGAGCAGTTGTCTTATTGCAAAGTATAGCCAGTATTTCATGCCAAAATTTTTTATTAATTTAGTGGTAATTTAAGAGCATTTTAAAGCACTCACCGTATGTGTTATTCAGGATTAGTGTCCACACACCCAGTAGACCCTTATTATGTGTTTTTTGTGTGCAAGTGTGTGGTGTATTTGATTTCCCTTAAGGGCACTAGCACAGGTTCCAGTACAGTTAGAGAGACTTGGCAGGTTCCTATCTGCTCAGGGTCATTCATTATTGAAGGCTTGATGGGGAATAAGTCCGACTTACTTCATGGCCAATGAGAGCACTGTTCTGTGCCTGAAGCTTGTGGAGTGGTTCTAACAATCAGACAGGTGAGTTAACAGAGAAGCTACAGCACTGCAACAGGACAAAAAATTCTGTAGCACTTCTGTATTCACACTTAAAGAGATAGTTCACCCAAAAATGAAAATTCTATCATCAGTTATTCCATTTCAAACAATTTCAGCAATTTATATATTGTGTTGAAAGTTATCTAGTGTTGTTTTAAATTTAGTTATGTAGTGTTGTTTATGTAGTGTTTCCATTAACTTTCCTTGTGTTGACAAAATTAGTCAAAATATCTTATTATTATGGTCTTGCACATCACATTGACTTATATATTACTAAATGTCATCATTATATCTTTTGTGTTCCACAGAACAAATAAAGTCATGCAGATTTGGAATAACATGAGGGCGAGTAAATGATGACAGAATTTTCATTTTCAGGTGGGTTGTCCTTTTAAAAGCAGGGTTTAAAAAGATTATAACCTGGGTTTGAGTGCAGTGTGAAAAGAAAGGAGAATTTCTAGGCTGTAACATGATAAGACACCTTTGCTTTCTTAACTTTGAGTGATAGGTAATTAAAACCGGTCATGTCTACCTCATTAAGTGCTTGATTCATGATCCTCAACCCATGATTCACATTGGGGGTTGTCAGCTGATAAGGATATCTGAAGTGGCCACAAATCTGTAGTTTTACCTAAACCATCCACTTTCCTAATGGCTATTTAACATAATAATAACATCAGATGGGACGTTCATGAGGGACTTTGGATTTGTTAGATAGATTCATCCATGTGCCATTTAGCCAAGTCCTGTCAGTGTCATTCCGTCACTCACAGCCAGATCTGGCTCATCGGAGAGTCTTACATGGTCTTTGATTTCTTTTGCCTTCTAAGCCCACACTGGGTCTAAATGTCAAGATTCTGTTAAGGGTGCCTTCATTCGACATCAGAATCATTGGTGCACTCACGCCTCCTAGTTCCCTTTTTCCTCCTCTGCAGATGTACCTCGGGTTGGCGGAAGCCTCTGTCGTTTCCTTTGTAGTGCACATCTGTTCTGCATTAAGTGACACAGCTGATTAGCCTCACTCAGATCTTAATAAGACAAGCTCAGCTGCTCGCCAAACCGAAATTGGTGCTCTCTGGCTTGTCCCCAAGCCACATCCCATTACGAAAATCCTGACTCAGATTAATACGCCGTCCAGTTTCCATATTTTGGAAGTCTCATTATTAGGAATGAATGTTAGACGGCCTTGTCACCTTGGCGGCAGAGTGAATTTGTTTTATTGTTGTTATTGTTCGTTTTTTTCTCTGCGTGTCGGCTTCAGCAGTTTTGTAGGTAATGATTATCTGTTTATGACATCTTCGCCTCCAGGTGTGTCAGAGGCGAATCGCCGAATCTCATTTGCTCTCGACTCGCCGTGCGACTTCTGTACAATCTGATTGGACTGACACAGAGGCTTCACACCAGAAATGACTCGCAGTCTATTTGAAATATATGCCAAGACACGGCAAGCATTTGTTATCCACAGTCCCTCCAGTTCAAATGTGTTCGAGTGCATCATACATTATGAATATAGTCAGACATAAATAGCATGTTTTTGGTCATAATGTGATTTATATAGAGCAGTGCAATGTTTTTTATTTTTTCCCCTCCACATTTGCCTAATTGCACCAGGTGTTCATGTGTATGTATGTGTGCAGGGAGAACAAAGCCGAACAGGCAGCGCTACGCGTCTGTGTTTCTAAGTTTGACCGTGAATGCTGAAGCATGTGGGTGTACGCTCATTCCCGGCTCTCTTTCTCATTGTAGCGGCAAGGGGTCGAACTTCTTTCCACTGTCTGCCATTGTCTCCGTTCTGCCCCCCTCCTCGTCGATGCCCCAACTTTGTGATCTGTGTGTCCCAGCCCACCTGTTCAGTGCTCATTACTGTCAGCACCGTGGTTAATAAATATCCAGGTGGAGAGATCTTCCCATCGGCCCTGCTTCATCTCCATAAGTCTCCCTCTACACACACACACACACTGTAGATGAGCCTGACAGCGTTCATGATTACACTGTAAGTACGGCCGTTTTTCACCCCATGCCCAAACCCTGACACTGCACTCCATCTTACACACAAACACACACACAGGAAAGTTTTCACAATCCCAAGTCTGTTTAAAACTTCGTGAACTCTACAAAACATACTTTCACTTGAGGACATACTGTAAATGTTTCCAAATATAACAGATTCCTAGCAAAACGTGGAGCTTTTACTAAGATAATTGTGGATTAGCAGTGGCCCTCAACAGATTTTACAAGTGCCAAAAGTCTATAAATTGTCCTTAAATTCAACATCAAAATTATGCTTTTACTCTGTGCAGTCAATAATTCACTGAACAAAGGACTTTGTGATCGTCGCAATCCATTTATATCTTTGTTGTATGTAATGTACAGTAGTCCAATTTATTTTGGGGTCTATGATTTGAAATATTTAATACTGTGTTTGCCTTTATTTTTATTGGACACTTCAAGAAAAGAGATGGAAACAGGATCTGGAAGAACCATTATACCAGGACATCTATCATCTATCTCAAACGCTGCAGAAGCAGAGCTGCTAAAATCATCAAAGACTCCACCCACCCCAGTAACCATCTTTTCACTTTGCTGCCATCTGGTAAGCGCTTCTGTAGCCTGATGACGAAAACCGAGAGACTGAGGAGGAGTTTCTTCCCCCATGCCATCAGGCTCCTAAACTCAAAACCATCCCTTAACATCTTCATGTCTCCACTTAATGTTCGCTTTATCAGTAAGATATTCATCATTCACTACCTCACACTGACACACTGACAGTGTCAACCTGTTTGCACATTTGCCTCTTATACATTCCTGTGTATCTTAATATTTAAGACTACAGTATAAAGCATATGTGCACATTGTACATCCCTGTGTATTTTAATATTTAAGACTACAGTTTACTTTCATGCACATTATCTTGCATTTTATATTTAATTCAAACATATACACCTTTTTTATATTTTATTCTTATATTTTTATTGTTTGCTTTTATTTCATTCTTACATAGCTATATTTATGTATATTTTCATCTGTGTTGTTTTCTTTAATAATTGCACTGTCCATGGAGCGGATCTGACTCACATTTCACTGCTGGTTATATATTCTATTTATAATTTTGTATGTGACAAAGAAAAATCTTGAATGTTGAATCTAGTTGAGACTACAACTCAGGTCTATAGAAGTGCTGACACGTTCATGCTACTTTGATTGCAAAAACACAAATACACAAACATTTATATTATGCGGATTATTATTTGGGGGGGGGGGCTATCATACACATAAGCAAGATAGGGGAGTTAGTGGTCAGATTTCCTTAGTGCTCCAAAAGGCCATGAATGCTGCCTTTAAAGGCTGCGGAAATGACAGTTAGTACACAGACACTTGATTCTGAAGAAGCAATCAGACGCTAAGGCATTTAATGCACTGCCTTGAGTCTGGGCCACAGCAATTGGGTTTGATAGCCATGTCATTATGAGAGGAGGGCGTTTGGAGGTCTTCAGGAGTCAGGGATTACAGAGGGGAGCGGGCGTGAGTGTACGTGTCACTCCAAGCCCTCTCAGCAAAACTCCCACCTTACCACTGATTCCCCCTCCATCAAAAGCCTGGGCTGGAGAGGAGCACTTGATCAGATGATAGTATGTCTGTGCAGACACCACCAAGTACACTCAGGGATTCATGCAAAAAGTTAGGATTGGGACTTGGGACTGACATTGAGAAGACGTTGTTTAGAGGATAACTATAAACGTTGTGTCTTGATTAAATGGAAGATATTTGGTCAAGACTGTATGCCACTTTCCATATTTATGGTGGTGGACTGAAACCTGTGACATCCTCAAAATGGCAGACAACTGTGTACCATGAGAGAAGGTATATATTGGATGTAGTAAATGCAGGGAAAGGATGGAAGATGGCCGTGTTAGAGTGTCATCATCAGTGTAGAGAAGTATAGAGAAGAGCACAGACTTTAATCTCTCTCTCTTTGATTGGGCAAATTGTGTGGCACCCATCACTTGCCACTACTTCACTTTGATTAGCGGCTCCATGAAAATGTATGTCCCGCTCTCAAAGAAAACTGGGGGAGTCGCTACCTGTCAAGAAATTCACAAACAAGCCTATGTAAAGCTCTGCACACCGCATACATTAAACTCTAATCCACCTAGCCGTTTCATTGTGGGGCTGAGTTGCTAAATCCCCCCTGACTCCCCCTTCCCAATGCTCTTCCCACATCTGACACACACATCCCAGGACGACAGGAAAGGAGGCGCAGAACCAGCCCCCCAAACCACAATCAGGGGGAGAGAGAGCACTCTGCAAAGCATACTACAAAGGCATCCCAACAGATGCCGTGAATACCAAAAAAGCCCCTCTCTCTCTCCTTTGTGAAACGCAAACAGTAAATGAATTAATCAGAGTGCAGGTAGATAAATAAATAATGTATATAAGGAGCTAATTAAACGTGTTTATTCCTGTTATCATATGTTGCCCCCATTTCCCCCTTTCTCAAAGCCATGAATTTTTTAAGTGCTTGTTAAATTGGTCTCAGGGGCAAATGTGGTGGCAGAGGGGCGGTCAGCACCTGTCTCTGCTGAAGGCAGGTGCGTGACCAACGGCCCATGATCCTCTGCTGTGCAAGGCTTCATGTGGAGAGAAGAGAGGAAGCAGGCATCATGCTGGGAGGTTAGCGTCCAGACGAGGAGTGGCTGACAGGGCCGGCACTCACAGCAATGGCTTGGCTTTGATTAATGAGGGCATTTGAAAGACAATTAGCGGGAGCAGATTTACCTTCAACTGCCTTATCAATCAGAGCCCTTTATTTCAAAGTAGAGCACCCCCTGTCAGAAAACGGGTGTATCAGCACCAAGCCTTCGATGTGTAGCAAGCTAAACAGAGCCAGCAGGGCGAGGAGAAGGAGAGCATTTGAAGCTTCGTAAACCAAAGCAAACTTTCAGGCCTCACAGTCGAGGAACTCTTTATATCTTTGACTATAAGTTTTTCAAATGGCTTTTGCTATGAGAGCCCAGGATTAATCGATGATTTCAATGAAAATACTTATTAAAGCAGACCATATTTCACTGTTGCATAAATTCTGATGTGAATGTGTAAATTGTACCATCTGTGGGTAGATTTAATAAAATACAGCCATGCTGACATTTAACAAGGTTTTAAACCTCCTAATTATTAAGTAATGATCCAAAATTGCAGACATAAATCATGTTAGTGGGCGTAATGCCGAAGACTTTGTACAGTGTTCACATTCACTCTTCACACGATTGCAGCCCACTACAGCACAGAAGTCTTGCATTAAAAAAAAAAAAAACTTCCGTGCAGAATTTAGTTGAGAATGCATTTTAAATTTCAGTTTAGCTCCTGAATTTGAA
This sequence comes from Carassius auratus, assembly GCF_003368295.1. Lineage (NCBI taxonomy): Eukaryota > Metazoa > Chordata > Actinopteri > Cypriniformes > Cyprinidae > Carassius > Carassius auratus. The sequence goes on along the minus strand of NW_020527522.1, from coordinate 64,882 downwards.
TTTAAGTACCAAATAGGATGCAAAATTTTTTTATAAGGAAATACACTATGTATTATAGTTAAAAAGTAGTTTTTATTGGAAAAGCAAGGCAAAAGGACAAACTTTAAATGGTGACCACATTTTTTTGTGCATGTGTTTTTTTTTTTTTTAAGCCTTTTAGTTCGAACATGGATGGATGGATGGATGGATGGACTACATTTCCCAGAATGCATTTATGGCGTGTTGAATTTCTTTAAATTACAATTAGGTAAATTCCTCTTCCTTTGATTACAACACAAAGTTTTTGTTGAGTGTGGCCAATTAATTTCATATTCATATACTGAAAGCGAGTCAGTTCTTCAGTTCAGAATTTTGGCTGATATGCTTAAGATATTTCCTGTAGTTTTTGACACCCCTCGACAAATATACTTACCAGGACTCACTCTCTTCAGTAACTGTGCCCAATTACACACGTCAGTCATTCAAACACAAATTATTTAAACCACTGGAAGAATGATGAAGGTTTGACTCACTGGAGCGCTTAAGGGGGTTTAAAACAGAAATGTGTATTTATAAAGGCGGAACAAGTGAGTAAAGAAGCGTCTATATCGATCTGACTCCTTGTAGATAAAGCCAGTAAGAGGGGTGAAAAGAGACAAGCAGATGAGCTAGACAGTACCCCTGGGAAGAAAATCAATATGGCTGCCCCACTCGGTCCTCTCTGATCAGACTATTCTCATTGGGCCCTGGAAGCTACAAAGGGAGTGAGTGGACAACTCGAGCCAGTTTTTTACATTGACATATTGAAAGGTTTATTTTAGACAAACAACAAAAATGGTTAGATTATTATTTCATGTAGAGCTGAATAGATTCGAAACAAATGTAATAATCAAACCAAAGTTCTCATTTGTCCATACCGCCGAGAGCTATTAGAAAAGTACAGCAGACAGTGTAGAAATGAGACCGAATCTTGACGGCACTTGTCTGACCCCAAGAAAGAGCTTGAAAATGAGTGTAGTTTGCCAGCTGGCATTAACAGTCAGACCTTCCTTCATAGGGACATGACATCATTAGAGAAGAGGTCAGTGAGGGAAGAGAACTGCTCCAACATAGAAAGCAAGGGAATTACTCCCACAAAAGACTTCTCTTGGGAAAATGAAGAGAAACCTGACAATGAAAGTAGGGATTCTGTTAGTCATGCACCCTCGTTTGTGCTAGGACTGACATTAAGCCCACAGGCAAGGCCAGCCCTCTATGCTTCACCAGGCCACTAGCTCTCCTTCAGCTGCAGCCCTGTTCGCTGTCAGGAATATGCTGGCGCTCCTCTATTTTCCATTAGCCGTTTATTTCACGGAGAATTTACTTGCTGCATGCCATAATTGGTATGTAGGGCTTCCTAACGCAGTTGGTGCTTTGGACATTTGGAAGGTGAATTTTTACACAGGTGAAGGATGCATTATATTACCCTTTAAGCTAAACATTATTAGATTTTAATTCTCCATTATTTGCTGAACACACTGAAACACTTGATTTCACTTCATGATTTGATTATTGCAAATAACTTTATAAAAAATATATATATAAAAAAACGCACATTGATTCATTTGGCAGACACTTTTATCCAAAGTGACTTACATTGCACTCTGGGAATATTTCATCAGTTCATGATTCTCCAGAAATTAAACTCAAGGCCTCAGCATTGCTAACACCATGCTAACAGTTTGGTTAAGTATCCCTTATATTATTAAAAAATATATATATAAAAAAACGCACATTGATTCATTTGGCAGACACTTTTATCCAAAGTGACTTACATTGCACTCTGGGAATATTTCATCAGTTCATGATTCTCCAGGAATTAAACTCAAGGCCTCAGCATTGCTAACACCATGCTAACTGTTTGGTTAAGTATCCCTTATATTATTATTGCATTATTTGTATGTTTATGTAATGATTTAAATGTTTATGTTATCGTTTATTTAATGTTTGGGAAATGTTCAAATTGCCATTCTCTGTATTTATATGCATGTGTTATTTTATGGAGCAAAACACTACCATACAAAGGGCTGGAGTTGGTTTCAGCCTCTTATAATCACCAAGGCTACATTTATTTGATCCAAAAAATTAAAGTAATATACTAACATTTTATTACAATTTAAAATATTTTTTTCTATTTTAATGTTTTTAAAATGAAATTTAAGTATTCCTGTGAAGGAAAAGCTGAATTTTCAGCAGCCATTACTCCAGTCTTCAGTGTAACAAGCTCCTGCATAAATCATTCTACTATTTTGATCTGAAGAAATATTTCTTATTATTATAACTTCTTATTATCCTTATTATTATTATTTGAAAAGAGTTTTGCTGCTTAATATTTTTTTGGAAACTGTGATCATTTGTTCAGGATTATTTGGTTAAAGAAGAGCATTTATTTGAAATGAAAAGAAATCTCAGTTACCCCACTTTTTGAACAGTAGTGCATGTTATGTACGCACAACCAGTTGTATGCCAGAATTCAAGTATGATGGCATTTACATTGGAAGCTACTGCAGGGCACATAAAAAGTTAGTACCATTGTGCATGTCCAGTAAAAACATGGTAGTACCATGGCACTCCTAGGAAGTTTTTGTAAATAAACAGGTTAAAGCATTACTGTGTGTGTCAAACTCTTTTCCATTCCCATATCCTTACCAGGCAATTATATGGAAAAAGTTCAGTATTCGTTTTATGGTTCAAGAAGTAGTCCTAATTTGTGGTTTGCCTTCACCTTATGACACCACACATTTAATGTATTTACAGGACGAGTGAGAGCGCACACGTGTCATTAGCCCACATTTCCCAGTAGTAATAGCAATAGTGTGCATAGCTTTGAGGTTTCATTAGTGATGTTTTAAAAGGAGCCGTTTTGCGTAGAAACCCATGATTTGTTTTCCAATGTTTGCTGTATCTAGGAGACAAATTTCTTTAGTTTCATAATAGATATTTGCTCTTGGAGAGGAATAAAAAAAGATAATTTCATTTTTCAATAATGAGGGCACCTTAATTATCTCTCTCTCTCTCTCTCTCTCTCTCTTATAACTTTCTGGGGCCCAGTTACAGCAAATTAGTCATCCATTGTGTATTTAGAATTCCACATGCATGCAGCAAGTATTGAATGACAAATTGCAATAAGTCTTTGTCTCCAGTGGAGACCAAACCAGAGACTGTAATGATATTCATTTTCAAAGAGGAGAACATTCTAATGGGCAATTAAGACGATCAAGCCTGCCAAGCTACATGTGAAGAATGGAGACCCGGTGCCAGTCATTATGTGTCCACCCCCTTTCCACTTCTCCCAAGCTGGATCTTTGTCTAACACGTATGCGCGTACGAAGGGAGGAGCGGGAGGGTGCGTGGGGGTGTCGGGGGAGCTCCAAAAGCACAATATAATTGAACTTTCCACATTACTTCTCACTAATATGTGCTGCCACTTGGTCTCATTAGTGGAATGATGTGCTCTCCAGTTCAGGAATGAACTCTTTGCCCGAGTAATTAAAGCTCCTAAAGTTTCCAGTCCTTTGTTTAAAGAATTCGTCCTTGTGCTCTCCATGCCCCATCAGCTGCCTAATTAGCAGGGCCTTTGTGTGATTAAAAATTCTCACAGAGATTCCATTGGATATTTTCCTCTGTTAATGAGTGTTTGTGGACAGCTGGGAACAGGCGCCGTCTCCCTCCTCGCCGGACCTCCTGTGCACCGGGCCAGACCTCTGTTAAGGCCCAGGAGTGAAAGCTGTCATTTCTGTAATGGGGATGGAAATTGGTCAAAACCAGCGCCGGCCTCCCGTAGGATTGGAAATGCCTTGAAATATAAATGAGGATGAATATTCATATTTCTCCTTCTTTCTCTGATTCAGTAAAAGTGCTGAGTATTAATATACATGTCAGTCAGATTAGGAAGCCCCTCGGAACTCTGTGCCAACACTGGTCCATTAATGCGGCCCTGGCTTCATTTGCTATTATTCTCAGGTTCTTTCTCTCCCCAAAGTTGGGGTCACCTTCTCCACTGAGAATTCCTCACTAGAAGCTTTACCTTTTGTAATGTTTCTCCCCATTAAGTGAGAGAGAGAGAGAGAGCGCGTGTGTGTGGAGAAAGAAGCAGAGAGGCATTTAATGAAGCCAACTCGGAAGTACGAAAAGTAGGGGTCAAATTCAAATGAAAGAGCAAAGAAAAGTAGTGCATGCACTTGGAAGAACTGGAACCTGGAGCAGGGAAAAAGGAGTTTGGGGGGGGAAACCTGAAAAGAGATAATTGGCTAGTACAACTGGACTGTTCTAAAAGCTCCTTTGTATGGTGCAGTGATTCTCAACTGGTTTTGCTTCGACTTGTCTGGATCGCCATCAAGTGGTGACCGAAACTCTTTATGATACAAGTACACACAAATGTCTTTAAAATAAAACATTGACATTTATTAATATAGATCATTCGATTTTTTTTAGTGACTCTGGTGACATCGCTACAGTGAATCATTGAATCTTCGATTCAATTGAATCTTTCAAAAACACTGATTCTTTCAGAAATGAGATCAGTGAATGTCCTGGTGAGTCATTAAATCATTCACTTAACTGATTTGTTCAAAATCACTAATTCAAGAAATAAATAATTTTATAAGTGAGTGATTAAATCATTAACCCAAAAAATTCCTTTAACAACACTGATTCATCCAGAAACTAAATCGACTGTATGTTGCTTAGAGACATTACACAATACTAATGTTTTGTTTAATGAACCATTGTATAAAAGCAAAACACATAGTTTCCGTTCAGAACAAACACATCTTGCTAAAAGAAAAAATAGCACAGGTTGATACAATAAACAATTATGTGGAAATGGCTTACATTTTTGTTTATCACTGTGTGCGAGTGTAATGTTTCTACATTTCCCGAATCCTATACCAAAGATTTAACGACATATTGCGAAATGCAGTATAGGCTTCAGGAAATGTGAGCTCACGGCTCATGAGGCTTGAGGCAGCACAAGACAAATCAATGATGTGATAAGTACTTGACATGGGTTTGGAGAAACTGTTGAAGCAAGCGATTCTGTGAAAGTTTAATTACAGTTCAGGAGCAATAGATAGATTTCTGGAAACATCATTATATACAGAGAGCTGGTGCATCAGGCCACCCACCTCATTATCCTTCTATTTAATGTGTCACATTTCCAGAGAGCAGAAGATCTGATGACAGAACATCTCACTGAACAATCTACACCTGAAAGGACATGTTTTGCTTTGAAATTTAATTGAACAAAGTGACAGGAAATGATTCCTTGCCTTGCCTAAATATGATTTTCCAAAGAAATATGATGTGTCTTGTGATAAAGGCCCTGTAGTGAAGGTTAAAGTGATTAGACTTGATTATCAAATAATGAATGAGACACTGATGTAGTCTTAATTGCATGCTCCGGTGACTGCGTTGTTTGACATACATCATGTGTTCAATTTGTAAATATAATCCAGCTCTTTATTCTACAGCCTTTAGTCTCTACTCTCTCTGGCACTACTCTGCTCTGCTTGGAGTTGATGTCTTAAAGTTAGCATGAAAAGAAAATTAACCCTATCTGTTTTCTAAATGCATATTATATATCTTATTATGGTGAACTAGTCATACATCCAGATGTTTCTTTTTTTTTAAATGGATGGATAGAAGTCTTGGCCCTTCATCTTTTTCTTTTTTTTTCACTCGATGAATGTCACATTATTGAAGAAAACATTTGTTGCTACTTCCATTACATTGTATATTTAAAAGGTACAACACAGAATTTAGTTAAATTAGCCAAGTAAAATCATATTTTATCTTAGCTAAAAGGGACAACTGGATCTCCTTAGGAGTCAAATTAATTAATATGAAACAAGTAAAATCATGTATACGATGTATACATTTCAGTTCAAAGTCAGAGAATCTTGATCTTGAGTAACATTTGATATCCCCACCTCCTTTTTGGTTACTAATTATTCGGTTGTAATTAAAATCAAGTGTTTTTCAGCTGTGGCTGCTAGATTGTCCTGTTTGGTGATTTGAGCGTATGTAATCAGAAGCAGTACTAAAATGTGTTTCATTAGGTGTGAAAAGACCCCATAACTCAATTGCAACAAGCCAAACCTCCTCCTGGCACTGGCTGGTTACTAATCTGTTTTTCATTTCATCTGCACCAATGCAGGAGCTCCATAAAGGGAAAAACGACATACCTCGCTGGTTGCTCTCCTGTGAAGTTGAGGGTCAGATGGTAGAAGCATAGCTGAGAAACTCTTAAACACTCCAGCTGTGAGTGAAGATGTGCTATTGTTACCAAGTAGGTGACTGCTTTGAACGAGTACAGTCTAATGCGATTCACTCCAGACTCCACAAAACACAGTACTAAACATTAACTGGAACTTCCTCATGACTGGTGTTTTATCTTGTGTAAAATGTCAATGTAATGTAATGACAAATACAGAACACTCACATGTTGATATTCAATTCATTATTGTTTGAAAAAGGAAAATGAGGTTCACTCAAATATCAGCACAGCAGTTACAGTTCGTAGATTCTCCCTATAGCACAGGAAGTGTTGTTTGATGTACAAAATAAATCATGGGTATGTGGCAGGACAAAGAAGAGATAAAAGGCACTTGAGGTAAAATAAACAAGTGAGGAGACATGACTTCCACCCCCCCACCCCTAAGACTTGACGGTGTGAGTGTCTTCTACTTGTCTTTTTTTCCATCATGAATAGATTATCGCAGGGCCTAATTTGCTTGGTGAGAGCCATGGAAGAGTGCACCAAGCCCTCCCCTCTCATTTCTTCAGCGATGACTTCTGAAGCTCTTAATAAGGCGACAAGTACGCCTTCCCGTATTGAAATACATCAAAACCACTAATCCTTGTAGATTGGAGCCACCCACTGATTCAGATTGTCATTATGTATTTCATAAACGTTCCAGTCTGAGGTTTTTATGCTCCCAGATAAAAGAAAGTCGAAAAACCTCAAGAAGTTGTGGGTGGAGGAGGAAGGTGTAAATGTTCTTTTCATTAGCATTCCTTGCTTTCTGAGGAGTTAAGCCCGAAATGGCTGACTACCGAAACATTCTCTATGGCTTTTTTCCACCTAAGATGAAAGCCCCATTTGCGATGGCAATAATGGTTGCAGAGCCATGTCATTTGATGTGGCTTGTATTTCTCTGTTCTCCATCATTTAATTGGGTTTAAGGAGCGTGAGAACACTGCAGACTTTGTGACCATCACAACTAATTGACCAGAAGAACTTTACTTACAGTGGTGCACCACTGTGAAAACAAGGGAGATGGAGACAGTCTTCACTTTTGCCTATTTGTAGATATTAAACAGTTTTATGTTACTACTTCACATTTGAAGCCAGCAAACACAAAGTACTGATCCTCCTTTTAAAAACATGCTGCACTGCAGTCTGGAGTCATTTTCAGTGGGCTCATTTCTCTTAACTGAAGCTGATAAGTTGATTACTGATAAAGTATGATTAATTTCAATTTCAAACTAATTAAAGTGGACTTTTATCTAAATAAGTCAACTTTGATAGCAATAGACATTCATTTTAAGTTGAAACTAAAGTTGGCTGTTGACATTTGTTATTTAATTTTCTTCTGTTGAGCCACTCTAACACGATTTCCTCATTGTCTTCCATTATACCGATTGTGCTTTTCCTATTGAATTAGCCTTTAAGCAACTAAGAGAAGTCCATGAAGCAATATGGCTCTGGCATTTCTTTACCGAAATTAAATGTTTAATTAAACCTAATTGAAAACATAATTGTTCCTGGCAGCAAATAATAGAACTGGATTGTGCCTGTAAGGAGAATCAATATAAATGCTGACATTCCTCTTGCGTCCGAAGAGAAGTTTGTCAATTCAGGACCTAACGAGAGTAACTCGGGGGACGGACACTATGGGAAAAAAAATAAGGTAGCTGTTGAAATGGACTCCTCTATTTTTCATGAACGAGGTCACTTATCAGTGACCGGAAAGTCACCAAGTTCTCTTCATCAATTTAATAAGGATTCAAAGTAGAAAAATAGTACGGCCATTTCTTTGTAATACACCCCTGGGCTTTTTATTATGACTTCATTTCCCAATGTAATATTGGAATGTCTCTATAATTGTAAAAGTGTAATAGACTCTAATAGAATTTCATTTTGAACCCTGAATGGTCTATGCCATCTCTGCTCAATTTGAGTAGAATAATGATTTTTAATGTCCACACATGGCTTCCTGTGACCTTATTCAATCTCAGGCCTGATCAGGAAATATATCGATTCAATTACAGCCTGATGACAAGCCAACTGAGGAGAGGAGGGGGAAAAAGGTCAGCATATATTTGAAAATGTAAATCTTAACAATGTCTTTTGGGTTTGCTGAAAAAAGCCATTATCAAATGCCATTTGGGTCCAACAGCACCAGGCCTTTTTTTTTTTTTCTTCTCCCTCTCCTTCTCTTTTCCCTGAGCGATGGGAATCGTTACAACATGTTCAACACCGAGGTCGGACTTTCCTATTGTCTGGAGTTGTTATATGCGAAGTCATTTAACAGGAGGGGCCTGCTTATTGGGTTATGTCTGTGCTCTGTACCGCTACTTGTCATGCACCGAAAAGATGTTTTGCTGTTTTGACAGCCTTGCTGCCGTATTTCCTCTTCATAAGTCCAAGGATGTGGCTCTGCGTGTGTAGTTATTGGCTGAATTTTAAAACACGCCGAAGTGCTGCAAATCCACTCAGAGCAAATTACATGCACATCACAACGGCTGCTAATTCTTAGTTCGGTCATTAAAAACTCATTAAAATTAAAGTGTTCATTTGCATAGCTCTGTGTGTTGCATCATAAATTATTAATTGAAAATAAATAGATGAATGCACTTTGGAGGAATAAGTGGTGGAACACATGCACCTGCAGTACAGTTTTGACTGTTTTTGTTAACATTGACAAAACACAGAAGGGGGAAAACAGTGAATCTGAGGTTGTTCAAGGTTGCTTTGTGGGCTTTTTTCTTGATGGCTCTTAGTAGCTGATGCCAAAATACAAACTATTTTCTGAAAGTAATCATTAGTTCTTAATTCAAGATGCCTGTCTGAAGCAGAACACATCTTTTACTTTCTATCTTTCTACCTAAATGTTGAAATCCATTAACCGTGGTTGTTCACTAGCACTTATATTGCACTTAGGATTGCTTCAGAAACTAGGATTTGACATTCAGCGTTGAGTTCAATACTTGATTAAAGTACATACTGTTATGTGTCAGGCGCCGTGCCTTTATGCCTCATTTGATTTTTTTTCTGTGATATTGTGCCCTTTTTTTCATTTGCAAGCATTGGTAATTGCAACCCTTTTTCAAAATCACTTCATTAATTAAATGAGATTGGAAAAGGTTTTGCGCTAATGGATTACGCAGGGGCCTGGTGGCTCAGTCCTGTTTACCCGAGGTCACATTTCATTTGCTGCCTATGTCAAGCGACTGGCGGCAGGACCCTCTGAGGCAGGCCAATCAATGTCTCCGTGCCCAAGCCCTCAAATGAATCCATTAAAGTTATGCGGATGCATCCTTCCTCGATGGAGAGGGAGAAAAAAAAGGTCTCCTGATACCTCTGATAGAAATTAGCCATAAATTAGGAGCAAGGCTGCCTCAGTCTGGAAACAGGCCAAAGCGGAATTAATAGGCCATCAGTGCCTCTTGTGTGTTAAATCCCATTTGAATCCCAGTGTTTCATGAAAGTGTTTTTTCTGCTGCCTAGTCTGGCTTTGCCTCTGACCCCCATTCTTCAACCATCACAACCTCAGGCTTTTAAAGAGTTCAACAAAATGTAAATTCTGCCATTATTTTCTCACCCTCATGTAATTCCACACTGAAATGCTGTTGTTGTTGTTTTCTTCTGTAAAACACACACTGATTTTTTTTTAAGAACCTTCACATTTCTCTTTTCCATATGACAGTTCATAGGAATCATATCTGTCAAGCTCCAGAAACCACCATAGGCACATGCTATTAATGACGCCATATTTATAGTCCATACAACTTTTGCAGTCCATTTCAGAGATCACGTATCAAGTAAACAACAAATCTGTGTTCGTTTGCCAATGCAAGCTATTGTATTCTAGTAGATACTGAATTCAGAAGACTTGATGCATAGACACACTTACACACTCACACGCACACAAGCACACACACAGTGGGCAGTGAGAAAAGTATGAAATCTTAATATTACCTACTTCCATGCATTTTCATAAACTGGGAGATACATTAGAAGTTATTCTGAACAAGTGTGTATTCTATTGTTTTTAAGTATGCAATGACATATCAGGGATTATGGGAAGAGAGAGGTATTGGTTAGTAAAATTATTTGACATATGCATTACTTACTTTAAAAAGTAATTTGGATATTATAGTACATAATAAAAAAATAAAACAATGACACAGTTTAGATTTTTGGGTGAAGCATTCCTTTAATATACAAGGAGGTATTGTTGGACAGAGGCTTTGGGGACTTGTAGAACATGTTTGTCTCCGGTTCACAAGAGTGGACGACTCATGCTGTGTTTTTGATCTGAATCTCCAGAACTAATCGTAACTGTAGATCTCTCTCTCCTCCAATTGCAGATTCAACCCCTCAGTGCAGCATCATTATTTTTCGTTGTGTAGAGAGGCATGAGATATGAGACATGAGATAATTATTAGACATATACTTTATACATAAAGTAATGGCTCTTGGCATCTGTGATTCAGAGGAGCTGTCTGGCTCCTTTTCTCATGCCCACTCATATTGAAGCTCTGCATAATTCATTGGAATGTTGCCCTTGATAAAGCGCAGCGTTGTACTGTGAGGCTTCACCGTGTATAGTTCTGTCTCTCTGTTCACTTTGGCTGTTGCTGAGGGTAGTTTTGTCCCTTAAAGACCAATTAGCAGCCTTTGTTTAGTGCAGCGTAATCGTTTAAACTGATAGATCAAGCTGTTTTCTCCACACTCAGGTTCAGTGCTGATGAAAGACTGAAGAAGGAGCGGATAAAACAGAAAAAGCTCTATCGTTTATTCCGTTCCCTAGCGGAGTTTGGCTGATTGTGTATGCTTCCATGTCACTGACCAACAGCAAAGATAACCTCTAAATGAACTGTTGCCCACTAAAATCAAGCGGCCAAGCAAACTAGGAACTGGCAAACTAGCTAACTGTTGATATGATCCAACAAACATTTCAGACCACCAAACATCCTGAATTTGGGTAAATCTGATTACCTAGGTTTTCAAGCGTACAAATTATGCTTTGTTTGTATCATGTGTGTTGAAATAACCTCATTTTTACCTATCTTTAATATCGCTAAACTGTTGTTTTGTTCTTATTGCATTAAAATTTCATAGACTTGGCTTATTTCATCTAAAGAAAAGTAAAGCCAACTGTTCTAAAATCTTGGACCAAATACTTGTGTATACTGCATGTCAGTTATTAAAATGAGACATCTGAAACTTTATAACTTTATAATGTACACTTCAGCATACTTATTACAGATATAAATACTTTTTAATATCACTCTGACTAGATTCTTCTGAAAGAAGAAAGTCATATACACCTAGGATGCCTGAAGAGAGAGTAAAACGGTATTTTATTTTAATAGAGTTTACTAGAGAAATTACAGTTGTTGTTTTATATATATATGTGTGTGTGTGTGTGTGTGTGCGTGTGTGTGTGTGTGTGTGTGATACACTATAAATGCAGATTCAGTACAGTTAATTAATACAACTTGCGGCCCAAAGTTTAAGAACCACTGGCATAAACAACAACAGCGCTCTCTGCTCCTCTCTGGCCTGAATGTAGGCTGGTCCATCTGAGCAAACCCACATAAAATGACCCACTGTAATGGATTAAACTGCACATGCACATTCTTTTCCATAGCTGCCATACCACACGCACAAGTATGAACACATCCGCATACACACAACGTAAATGAGATTTTAAATGGCTCTATGCTTTGCCTTTTCTCTCCAGCACCAGAGTCACGCATCATAGTCCGCAGCCAACAAAACAAGATGAAATAAAATTCTAAGCTGTCCTGGCAGTCAAGGACACCATTCCCTCACCGTAATAGCCTGTATCGTCTGGACACTCCTTGTGTAGCTTTTCTTCATTGCTCTGGGCTTTTCTTCTAACAATAAGCTCTTTATCACTCCTCAACACAATTCATTTAAAGCCACCGTCAAGAAGCAATCAAACCTTAAGTAAGAGGATTCAAAGTCAATGTGTTATTGTTCAGCAAAGTACCATTGCTTCATTTCCATAATGCACACAAGGAAGATTCCAGGGAAGTCACACTTTAGTGATAGGACACATGAAAAGAAACCATTTGCTTGATTCTATTTATTGCCATATTATTCATGTTCTTTTGTGTGCACGTTATGATTTAACTGTTCCTATTGTTTTCTCATTTCCATTCTGTAATGTCCCCGTTTTCACTCGTGCTTCTCTTATTTTCTGTCCCTTTTCCCGAGATGACTTTCTGTTTGGCTTTCTTGTCTCTCTGCCCTGGACACCAATGATTTAGAGACTCTTGACATATCCATTACACAGTACAGATTGGCTATTCTCTCCTCCTCATGTCTCAGCACCTATAGAAATGACATGTACTGTACCTTTTTATTTTTTCTCTAATGCTCTCAATTCATGGACAGTTGCTTTAAGCTAGAAATGGATTCAAATTTCAGGAGTCCTCCAGTACTATTAAGTAGAGACTTCAATGTTGGCAAAGTCTTTTTGGAAAATGCTTTTTTTGGTTTCTGTTGCTCCTCTTTTTACAGCACTATTGGTCATCCTTGTTTGTTTGTGTCCTTTATATATGCATGTATCATATGTATGTGTTGTGCATGTACTGTACTGTATGGAGGCCGTGATTAGTGTTTTGATTTCATGCACTTCTTGATTTGTTAAAATATGCAACTTACTCTCAATATGTCTATACGTTCACTTCGAGCTTCACTGCTATTGTCTTTAGTTGGATAAAGACTGTCACAACAGCACTATGCTAATTCTTAAGAATGCTGAATTTCACCTTGTCTTGTGCTATAGGATGCAGCACATGACCTTAAGAGCCATCTGGCCCTGAAGTCTGAAGTCTGGAGTGTCTCATCTAACTGTCTACTGTTTAAATCAACCTCATTGCCGATACAGCACAAGGTATATTGTAGTTAATGGTCTGACAAACATGTCTCAGGCAGGTCCTGTCCACTCTCTCCATCTCTACGCGACTGTCCTTCCTCACCCTGCCACTCCTCCGTCACTAGAGGATTAGAGCTAATGCTTTAAATGAGCACGGCTCAGAACCAAAGGGTATTAAAGGCAATTAGCATGCTAACAAACCGCTAATAACATGTCGTTTCCACAGTTTGTGCAGCTTTACCTGTACTCTTTTGACAAGAGCTTTCATTCTCTCATGTAATGAATGTACTCGGGTGGTCTGTCAATTATTGAACACAACTATTTTAATATTAATAGTTATGCTTTGTTAAAAAGCCTGGCAAACATAAAAGGATCACTGGATTAATGTTTGCACATTTTATCACTACTCTGCCATGATGTCACGAGAGACTAGGGTTTTATTCACAGATTTCACAGTAAACAGTAAAACAACTTAGCGGGCTCGCGGAAGAGGTTGTATGAGTTCTGCAGTGACGCCATAGAACGTCTCGCTAATTAATCCCATGCAATTAACACTAGCAGTCTATCACGGTGGGTTTTACACCTTGACAGATTTCCCGGAAGCCATGCACAACATTATATATGTCTAATATTATTTATGAGGGTTTTGGATATAGCAGATCTCTGGTAAGGCAGTGTGATTTAAAAAAAAACATGCCTGATTCATCTCCGCAATCATCTCTGCGCTCGCCCAATAAAGAAAAGCACTACTAATTACAATGATAATGATGATAATAATAATAGCATCATTTCAATCTCACTTTCAGTAATTGCATTGTTCCACTCGTTTCCGTTTCTGCTTAAATTATATTTAACTTCATCTATCCCCGGCCCTGCAAACAGGATTACTGGTACTTATCTGAAATGAAAGTGCATCTTTGATGCACTGTAATAACAGGGAGTGGAAAATCCAGCCCATCGCAATAAAGCTGAAACTAATTCATTAGAATGGCTGTCTGCAAGGAGTGTTTTTTCGATTCCGCCATGCGGCGCGTGGCTCGGACCCACCACGGCATTGGTCTCCTGTCTCAACCCCCCGCAGCCCTTCCCTGGAGCAAATAATAAAGGTGATGATGAGGGCCATTTGTGTGATGTGCCATGACCTGAGATGGGGAAAGGGGCTGTGAAAAAGATCACAGCAGCTGCATCAACAGCCATGTGTGTCAGGCCTCTTCAAAGGCTGCTGCTAAAAGGCCAAGCTGAACACAAACAAGACTATCAAACTCTGCAACTTTTCTGGAGATGCTCAGGGGGAAAAAAAGGTGACGAAAGAAAAGGAGTGAGGAACCATGTCGTCCGTGGCTCCTGTTCCATAATGGAATAGAAACAGGGGCCTTGTTTGGTCGCCAAACACAATTAACAGGGTTTCTTCACCCACATCAATACTGCTATTTGCATAGTGTATTGATCTGAGGTCCTTATAATCACAAAATGTTAAGTGCACCAATTAATTCTCAATCTGTTTGTGCCCTTGTCTGTTCGCCAGGAGCTCTGAAGGTCAGCGGGAAAATGAACTGCTCTTTTGATTTCCCTCTATTCTTTTTGTAAGACAATGCCATTCTCTCTGAGAACCCGAAAAAAGCCCACACCAGCATTTTCATTATCATTCCTTCTGAGTAGAGGCTAAAGTGTTTGAAATCTTGCGATCTGATTTGTCCTTTTAAACAAGGATTTCTTTCCTCGTTCACTAATAGGAATCTGTTCCTGCTCTCTCAGCTGGGCCTTGGTTTTTTATAGTTTGAAACCCCCAATATCTACCTCGTATTGTCTAATAAGGCCCCGTCCACACGGAGACGCGTTTCTGTGAATACGCACACATTTTTTATCGGATAGGCATCTCGTCCACACGTATCCGGCGTTTTCGCAAGGTGAAACTGATATTTTTTGAAACCGGGTCCCAGAGTGGATAAATTTGAAAACGCCGTATTTGCGTTTTCATCTGGACGGCTAATCTGTATATTTTCTGAAACGATGACGTCGTCAGCCCACTTCTCCCCCCTAGTCAGACACCTCTACGTCACGTAACAGCAACAAAAACATGAACAAACACTGAACGATTGTCTTTTTATTAACTAACATTAACACTGATTAATAAATGTATTGTTCCATGTTCGTTTGCGCACCACGCGCAAGGTTTATGAGCATAGTCCAAGTCTTCTTCTCTGTTTTTAGTGTATCTCTGTGGCAGAATTACAGCGCCACATACTGGTCTGGCATGTATACTACATCATTATGCGGTTTCGTGTGGACGCGGATATTTCTTGAGACGAGGAAAAAAAAGATCGGATTGGGGTAAGCTCCGTCTCCGTGTGGATGGGGCCAAAGTCTATGAGAGAGTGTTTCACACTTGATTCATACCCTTAACCGTTCTATCGTCGTTACAGCACTATGGAACATGACCTTGCGCTTGCTCCTCTATTTGAGTGGACCATAGCCATAAGTTAGCAGTTTGTGACATTGGGAGAATGAAGACTGCGTCTGCATGTGAGGATTACGTATATGAATGTACCTTTCACTTCTCATAATAGGTATTGCAGATTTTTATCTTTAACTTTGGATAAAATCCTATCTAATAAAATCTTGAGGTTAAAGGTAAGCTGTGACATAATACATCGTCTCTCTCTCTATATGACTGAGAATTTGCTCTTTTTGGTCTAGCTCTGCTTGTTTATATAGAAATTATGCAGAAAGAAGATGCATAGTAACTTTTGTACTCTTTTGTCCTTCCACATCTACTGTACTTAGTCATCCAGTTTGATTGTGCTGAAGGTTTGAAGAGAATTGCAAAATGAATTTGCAGCTCAGTGGCTCTCACTTGTATCGCACCTTCGTGTATGAGATTGGCAGTACGTTACCAACATATACAGCTAAAAAAATTTACCGCGTTCTTCATTGTTTCGGTGCTGTCACATGTCTTTGCATGTCAGGCACGACTGTGGCGCTCTGTTTGGCCCATTCTCTCATTCTCCATCAATGTGGCAGTCACCGGTTACAGCCAAGTGACAAATGAGCTCGCCTTCAGCAAAAGATGAATTTCAATCCACTACACCTGTGCCACCTCACCAAAAGAAAGGCCTGATTACCCGCTATTGCATATTTGAAATGAAATGCTTAATTCCTCCATTAAAAAACCTATTTACATGAATTAGGGACAATTATCGTTTTCAGACCCATTTCGGCTTTGTTCACCCTGTCCATTAACATTTAAAAGCGTCGGCTGCCAGACGCAAGAAAAGCCCGTGATCTGATTTGAGCTTACCCCCCACGTTGGGTGCTTGGATGGACCTTTTTCATCTCGACTGCACTGATGAGAAAGAGCTGGCCTTGCTTCTCAGATTTGCCTCAATTACACATAATCAACAAAAGCAGTTCAAGCAAGGGGCGAAAAAGAAAAAAATGCCTTGAAAAAAGAGATCTGTTAGAGATGGACAGGGCAGAGCTGCTCTCAGACTTGAAATGTGCACAGCATTACTGATAAGCATGGCTTCATTTTTGGCTTTCCATATGGATTCAGACCCAGATCAAGAGTCTAGAATGTCAAGAAGAGGTAAAGGAGCATCTAGATGGAAAAGGTGAAGGTAAAGGCGACTGAAGATTTAATGAGCACATAGATAAAGCATTAATTGCTTTACTACAGGTTTCTTGCACGCCTAAAAGTGAATTCAACACCATTGAGGCCATATATACCCAGCCACCGGTCTACATCTGCTGCCCTTCTGCCCATCCACAAATTACACTGTCTGACCCCAGTTGAACATACATAGAATGAGCACTCTCTTCAAGAATAAGACTGAATGATTCAAAATGTCATGGTTTTTATAAGAGGGTTACAGAGCTGAGAATTATTATTTTTATTCTCACTTCAAAAAAATGGTGAGCAATAGAGTACTTTTCCTGCTCTTTCTAGAACTGGTTAGCCTTATTCAACAAGCCATCCAAGGATTCAGCCTTTTAACACAGGTGCCATGGAAGAGTTGTATAAAAATATTTCCACTTTTTAGTGATGTGTAATTGGTTCATAAGAGGTTGAGGCTACACGATCAAAGCAGAAAGCTGGTTGCTCAGCAGCAGAAAAGAAAACAGAAAGATGTCGTCAAAACTAAAAGTCATTGAAAAGAGATTAAACTGATGCTGTTGTTTTCAAAAGTGTTTATATACACTACCGTTCAAAAGTTTTTGGACCAAAAAAGACAGTAAAAACATTTAGAATGATACAAAAGATTTCTGTTTCTAGAAAATGCTGGCAGGCCTGCCGCAGCAACGGCTTTAGATGACGCTACCATCAACTCTTTGTTCTGGTATGGAGCCAATTACCATTGCCCCATGGATCTCCAAGACACAATGGGACTAACCTGGAGGAAAGGGATCCTCCTGTGTCTAGAGAGCATCCAGACCCAAACCAGAACCAGCCCGCCAGCCACGACAATGTCAAGCCTGCCGGTCGCAGCATTCCCAAGCCCACCGGCCGTTCCTCAGTCAAGCCTGCCGGCAGCAGCACTCTCCAACCCGCCGGCCGTTTCGATGTCAAGCCCACCAGCTGCCCTGATGTCCTCTAACCAAAAGAGGAGGATAAGGAGAAAAAGACTGTTCTCTGTCCTCATCCTAAAGCTCCATTGTTGGCTCCAGCCCCCAGAGTGAGCTCCAGTCTCAGCTTGAGCCCCCGAATCCAGCCCAGAGAGGACTCCAGTCCATGAGTTTAGCCCAGAGAGGACTCCAGTCCATGAGTTTAGCCCAGAGAGGGTGCTCCAGTCCCCAAGTCTATTACAGAAAGGGCTTCAGACCCCAAGTCAAGCCCAGTTGCCGAGTTAGGCCTATGGGGGACTCTGAACCCAACATTCTCCCCAACTATTTTTTTGTTGGGGGTAGTAGGGGTCTGTCCGTGGAGGCTCCCTGTTCCACCATGGCCTCCTAGTCTGCCTGCTCCACCATGGCATCCTAGTCTGCCTGCTCCACCATGGTGCCCGTAACTGCCTGATCTGCCATGGGTCCCAGAACAGGTATCGCCTGCCATCCTGTGTCACACACGTTAGACTGTCTGTGAGTGAGTGAGTGTGTGAGTGAGTGTTTTCATTCCCCACTTGCACCATTTTATATTTTTGCCCTGATTTGGTCTTCCTGTTCCTGCCCTGACCATGTTCATTGTTTCATTAGTTTCCATGTTTATTTAAGCCCTGTGTTTCCTGATTCCTGCCCCGTACTGTCTTGCTGTCTTGAACGTTGATTCTGTGTCCTATGTGTGATTCCTTGATGTCAATAAAGACTCTTGATCTTGATTCTCCTGCATTCTCCTCATTCCTCGCTCCATGTTCCCCACTTTTCACAGTAGGTACACCATGACACACATTCAGTCATTAAACTGAGGAATGATGTAATCAAACGCTGAAACGCATCCTAAAGTTTCCACTTCTGAACTAAAACCTCCAATCCTGCCAATATCACAGGTTTCCACAAAGCATAAAATCAAATGCCTCGGTCTCTCCAGCTTTGGTACAAATATTGAATTCTTTATCAAACAATCCTTTTCCAATATGGTTCATATCAAAGAATGTAGAGGTTCCAATATCAACACACACCCCAAAATCCCACACACATATACTGTGTCCTTTCAATTTGGCATTAATGCAGCATTATACAGTGCTGCTTTTGATACTAAACAAACTTTAACATTGGCAGTATTTGGATTGGTTTCCTTCATATTGGGAGTCATATGTAATATGTCCAACTTTCTACAGTGTAGAAAGTATTTATTCTGTGTTGTGTTGGTCTAGCATGGACCATCTCTACTTTTTCAATGAATTCTCACTTTATAAAGTGGATTGTGTTATAGAAAAATGAAAAAGGTCACTCAAGCTATATTTCACAAGTGGTCATTTTACCCAGTGTTTGCAAAAGTGTCTATTAGCATAATTGTGCTATTGATTAGGAATAACTCACTTTTCCTCATTATGATTACATTCAGTTGTTGACTTCACATACAGTAAATTCATTTTTATGTCAGTCTTTTTGACTGCTATGATCCATGACTTATCTATATCATTGATTTCTGCAAAGTTCATCCATCCATAGGTGAGTGACATAAAAGTATTTTACATAAAAAGATTGAAGAGGGACAATGTGCATGTAAACGAAATGTCACTGTTGTGGAGACAGGCCTCAAAGGAATAACCTAGTGGCTGTGGCCACATTGTGATATAACGCTAATTTATGAAAGGTTTCATAATGGATTGCAGCATCTGGTATGTGTATAAGTGCATGTCTAAATTTAGTTAGTGCTTAATGTGCACTACAGAACACAAAACATCCCTATTTTTAATTCCAAAGTGGTCTGAGTCACAGACTAAAAGCCAAATAAAGCATTGTCTAAATAAACACTTTGCCTGTTGTGAGGTGGACATTTCTCCAGTGGTGGAAAAAAAGCAGCTGTGTGACAATGGACTGCCCTCAGAGAACCTGTGGATATCTAGTCTAAATCCAGCCCAGGTAGCTGTGAAAAAGCTAATAATGCGTTATTGCTGCTCAGGTCTTCTCTGTCATCTCTCTATCAGTCACCCTATACAGGGCTGGCCGAGTGATAATGGGTAATAATGCAGCGGGGAGAGAGACCAATCTCAGCAGGTCCAGAGTGGTGTGAGAGGGGCCTCTGTGTTAGGCTCTATATCCCACGTGTGAGTCCAATTCCGATTGAGCCGGGGAGGAAGTGAGGAATCTTTCTGGAAACAGATTCACCATATGTTAGAGAGTGAACATGCATTTATTTGACGAAAGTTGTAAGCATCGAGAATAAGAGCAAATGGGTTAACAACCTGAGACGTCTCTAAGCATGGGAGAAGTTTTTTGTTTAGTCAAAATCAACAGAAATCTTCAGAGGTATGGCATCCTGAAAAGCCCTTACATCTCTGGATGAGGTAGTTTTTTTTTTTTTTTTTTTTACATTAACTACGCCGTTTTAGGAATTTAATGTTCCAAAGTTCCATTTTAATCTTATTTTAGTGTGTTCAGTTTTATTCCAATAAATACACATGTGCATGTCGCTCTTGCTCTCAGCTTGTGCATTCACAGGGATAATCTGAACAAGGCACCATCCTTAATTCTAACTCAATTACATATTTATTGACATTATATCCATATATATTTATATTATATCCATATATATTTATATATATTTATATTTATATTTAAATGGAGCTATATTCTTCCCACCACAAACTGATGAGAAAAAAAAATAGTTTGGTGCTAATGCAAACTGTTAGATTTGTTGTGAGGGCATTTTAAATCTTTCAAAGAGAATGAGTAATGATGAGGAGTATGGTATTACTATGACTTCAGGTTTACTCAAAGAATGGAGCAGCCTTTTTAAGTGTCAACTCCTTTTGTTACTTTCTGTTTTACTGCAAAGTTTTAAAACAGCCCTAAGACATGACTTGAATATTAGCTGCTTTTTCAAACCTAAACATATTAAATATTCCCCTCTTTGATCACAACAAATGTGTTTTTACTTTTCTCACTATGGTTTATTTCTCTCAAGTATCTGACAAATTGAAAACAACAAAGAACTTAAAACACCACAGCAACTGCACGCAAACAACATCAGTTGATTTGTGGGAACTGTTTAGATCTCTGTAAAATACAGAAAGACCCCCTGGTGCAACTAGAACACATGCTGATAATCTACTCAGACATAGCTGACAATCAGCTAATACTTTTTAAAAAAATAAAGTTTCTTTAGTGATGTCGAAGGTTCCATGAAGAATCTTCAACATCCAATGAACATTTCCATTCTACAAAAGTTCCTTTTAGTGGGAAAAGGTTCTTCTGATTATTGAAATAATCTTTGTAAAACGTTTTGCTCTTTCACAGGTTCTTTGGGGAACCTAAAATAGTTATTCTATTGATTCATTTAAAAGAAC
Organism: Carassius auratus; assembly: GCF_003368295.1. NCBI lineage: Eukaryota > Metazoa > Chordata > Actinopteri > Cypriniformes > Cyprinidae > Carassius > Carassius auratus. Next base: position 43,779 of record NW_020527522.1, on the reverse strand, counting down.
CAACTAAAACAGTCATTTTTACTTGTAAATCTGACTACACAGGTCACACTGTATGTATAAGATCACAAATTCAATAAACAAGTTTGTTAATGAGTAAAACTCAAATATTTCTGATATGACACCGCAAGTGTGTTACAGGTTGCAAAAATGTTTCCTGCACTGCTTTTTAGTGGCAGTGTTACTCATAGTATGCACAGATAAACAAAGTCTAATTCACATATAAATGAGTCAGTTCTTATTATGAATCAGTAAAAAAAAAAAAAAAAAAACATGATTAAAAATATAATTATTTCTAGCAAATATAAAAATGCACTGTAGATTATAAAAAAGGAAAATGTAACTGCAGCAGAAAACTCATTGTTGAGCCCTAACTAGTGATATATAGTTTCTCTTTTGTATTTTCTGTTATTTATTATGTTATGGACTTTATCAGTGTATTATGGTCAAGTAGAACCTATTTGATCACCCGCAAGGATTTGACTTGGTCATAGCCTCTCCAAGACACTTTTTCGACTGGGCTTTTCTCTGAAGTAGTCCTCGTAATCGAGCTGGATTTTTCACTGGACTATTAAATGCACCAATTACTATAAGGGTGACAGCGGGGTGCCCTCAAATTTTGTGCCAAAATTGCCCAATAACCCCCTCCCCCAACTCTGGTCAGTGCACCCTCTCCACATAATGCCAGCAAAACAAGAATTAAGTGCTCGAAAGAAATTGATTCATAGCAACAGAAACGTGTCAAATGACATTTCCAACACTCATTACACCTGGCGTGCATCACACCCCAAGAATGTTCCCATTCTTCGGACCTTTTGTCTCACTCACTCTTCTTCTCGCCACTCTGCCTTCTCCGGGGAAATGGTAATTAATTGAAATCATTTCCATGTGTAAGGTTGCCCAAGTCCCTCCTTCCACTGTGTCAATGGGTCGATAGGTATTTGGAGCGAACAGTCCACACAGGTGATAAGAACTGAAGTCACACTGTGTTAAATGATTGCCAAAGCAGCAAGTGAGGAGCGAGGTAAAAAAACGAATCAGATTCAAGGGCAGAGGAGTTTGTGGAGAGGGAACGAGGGATGAGGAAGAGAAGGGGGAGGTGTGCAGTCCTCTGTGGATGACATTCTGGCAGCAGGGGCTGATGGTCAGCACCCGCAAAATTGAAATATTTCAGGTGATTCAAGGATGGCCACATTTCTCACTTCTTTTTCCTCTCACTCTCTCGCTTTCAATTATCAAAAGGTTGTCTGTGGGAATCAAACTGTCTCCTTGGGGGAGTTCATGCGTGCGTCTCGGCACTGTCCTCGGTGTTCAGAGCGCCTTCTCTAAGACGAGGGCCACTCGTGTCCCGCCGCCTGCCAAAGAGCGCTGTATCTTTAAGAGGCCTGTTACATGCTGTTGATTAGTTTTGCTGAGTGGGTATGCAGAGACCAATAAATTAAATATGAATAAATTAAGAATGTACTGTAGCAGAAAATTGCTTGGAAAACAACCACCTCCCCATTAAAATATGTATAGCAATGCCTTTTATGTCTGGCGACATGGGATTAGATATCACTGTAAATTAACACGCCATCCGACCGTAGTTGAGAACTTTTCACTTTTAACAAGGACTTATAAAAAAAAAGCATTTACTCTAGTGTGTTCGCTAATTAATTTGATATTCAAATGAGCTTATGTATTATAATTGCAAATATCCCAAATAAGATCAGTTTGGAGAAGAAAAAAAAAAAGAGGGATTGTGTCAACAAAGATTGATGAAGCTTGCTTTGAAAATGCCATCTGTTTCGGATGTTTACTCCTCTTAAGAAACGCGTCTGCGGTTGTGTCAGCACCTAACGCGCCACACCAACTCCTGCACCACCTGCAAACTCCTGGAGTCACACAGCGGGCCGCATCTCTGCATCCCTCAGTGCCTGCGACTCCAGGATCTAAAAGAGGCGACCGATTTTTTTTATTTCCCCCTCTCCTCCTCCCCGGTGCCCATCTGTCAGGCTACACTACTGCAGAGGAGGAGGAAGGCAAGCACCTTGTTCCAACTGGCCGCCTTTCTAATTTTCGGTGCCTCTACGGTTTGTCCCAAACAAACGCCCCTTTCTCAGCTGCCATGCTACCGTGCCTGCTGCGTGCACACTGGCTTTTTTTTTTTTTTTTTCAGAAGAAAAGTTTGCGGGATAAAGATCTCCCTAAAAAAAAAAAACTAATGTTTGGATGTGCTGGCAAAGAGGAATGTGAAGATATCAGGGCCATTTCTCCACTCCAACCAAGTTTTTCCTCTCGGTTTTTTAATCTACTAAATTTCTGCTCTCTTTCACTCTCTCCCTGAGGCCTACAGATGCACTCCTGTAATTTACTGCAGGTCACATTCCACCAGCACAATTCAATTTGAAGATTTCTCTCTGTCTCTCTCTCTCCCTTCACTGATATAATGAATTAAAAGACTGGCACAAGAAAATGAGGGCCATATGTTGAAATCCCATCCCTGCTACTGACAAGGCATTAGCTGTACACAAGGTTCTCCAAACATGCCTTATGCAAATTCACTCCCCAGCCTTCAGGAGGTTAAGATTTTTTTTAAAGCGTATAATTCATTGTTATCTTCCTTTTTTTGATCAATGGGTCAGTTTGGCTAGTGGTAGTCGACAGTCCATCTTGGTGTAGTACAATCGGTCAGATCAGGCTGTGGATATGAGTCATTGTGTACAGGTAATAAACACTGTCATACACTATAATTATTTAATGGCTCAATCCATCAAAAGTGACTATGGCCAGACATGCAGGAAACTCAATACAGAGCTATTGTGATCCTAGACTCGTCTCTGTTCCTAGTGTGACAGTGCTTCATGTTTTCTACAGCTCCATCCAGTGGTTCCTCTCTGCTCCGAAGGTTTAGAGTTCTAGAACTGAGACTGAGCAATCTCTGAGCTTAGTTCTCTTTTAGATGATAGTTCCGGTTCACTTTGATTGGACGAACCAATTAAGTGTGATGATATTTAGAACTGAAATATTTCACTGTTTGTTTCATACCTTTTCTGATTGCTACACAAAATTTTCTGTTTGGCTTCTTTTAGAACTTTTCTTTTTTCTTTGCTTTTTTTGGTGATGGAGCAAAAAAATTAAAAATCATACTCTTCATACTGTCTGAAATATCACTTACTTGATATTAACTTTTTAGCATTACTAGCTTAGCCACAGGTAAACACTTCTATGCTGACATTAAGTACAATGTTCAATTGCAAGTTTGAAACTGCTTTTATAAGGTTCTGTAAACAGTTAAGGGTCATTAATTTCTTTCATGAAATTCATACTTTTATTCAGAAAGGATGCATTATATTGACCAAAAGTGACAGTAAATACTTTTCATAATGTTACAAAAAAGTTACAAATCTGGTGGGCAAAAAAAGTGTATCATAGTTTCCACAAAAATATTAATCAGTACAACTGTTTTCAACATTGTTTATATTTATTTATAAATACAACACTTAGAAATATTTCTTGGGCATCAAATCAGATTATTAGTATGTTTTCTAAAGAATCGTGTGACACTGAAGACTGGAGTTATGGCTGCTGAAAATTCAGCTTTGCCATTAAAGGAATAAATTAGATTTCTGGTATTCTGGTAAAATATTCGAAAACTACAAATAAGAAACTTGTTTAAAAAAAATCTTAATGACCCCAAACTTTTGAATATATTGTAATTGACATTTAATCAAACAATATGGTCATTTTGTTCCAAAATAAGTAAAACAGATATGATAAATAAATAAATAAATAAATAAATAAATAAATAAATAAAATGAATTAGGATATTAGGAATTGATTTTGATTTCGACCAATCAAATTAGTTATATTGCTTAAATATTATATTTTAAGATCTAAATTATCTTCATATCAACTACAGAATTTGTTATCCAGGTAAAATCTCACCCCTGATGGTCTATTGTTATACACACAGCTTCCATAATGGATCATTATTTTAGTTTCATAGAAACATTCTGTTAAATCTTCTAGCAAAAGTATGGCACTTCATGAATGTGCATAATAAAAATATTTATGAAAATAAACATATTAATGCACAAATTATGTACTGACCTTATAAAAGCAACAACACACACACTCATGGGCTCATTCATAACAAGGCCCTTTGGACATATTCATTAAAAAACAAGCATTTCCTTGTTTTTACCTAGTTGTACATTAATGCAGACAATCACTTCTTTTACTATAAAAAGATCAAATTAAAAAGATAAATGAGTGCACAAGTAATAATTCATTTAAGAGGGTTAAACGGAGGGGCCTTCAATATTCTCCCTGAAATCCCCATGAACACAAACACTCACTCACACACATCCATATGCAAATAGGAGGATTGTAATACAGTCTGTGTGAGTTCTGCTTGACTATTTTAATATTGCATCCATCTCTGGGATTATTCTCTCTTCAGAAGAGAGACCAGTGCTGGAGTTCTGCAATACTCACAGTATACCCTGCTGCTCTCAACAAGATTAGAGCCCCTGCACTTTGACTCCCAATCCTGCTCTCTTCATGGTGTCTAACCACTTGGCGCCCCACCGCTCACAGTCTTAGCATACAGCTAACATTTAAGTCCCCTCACCCGACTTATTTATTTGTGGTTCAAGCGTTCTGCACTTCTAACATTGGTAAGAAAAAATGTATCGGGAATTAATAGGTCACATATATTGTATAGAAGAGTCGCTGAAAATCGAGACAAAAAGCTTTTGGATGGCTTCTTTTTAATGGCTAACAAAAAAGAACTATTCACATACAACAGCTACCTGATGTTATTTAGCAAAAGATGACTACTAGTGTGATTAACACATCTGCAGAGGAAACAGCAGACATTCCTAGAATAAATAGACAGAAAACTTGAAGTCCATCAGGATCATTTTTACAAGTACTGTTGTGGAATTTGCTTTAGTCTAAAGTGGTATATACTATGTTTTGTTTAAATATTGCATTAAATTACTCTGTTATTGCCAATTTACCATTGGAAACATTATTGAAAGCTATGAAACCCTGTTATAGTCGTTATAGTATACATACATTCTTCACAGACCTTCATGATGAAACACTTTATTCTCTAGAGAATTTTTTAGCTAATAGCATTTCAATGTCCAAAGATGACTTATGCACCTTATGTTAGATGTCGTGAATAGACATGATGAGTTCATCTGTTCCAGATCCAAAAAAATAATGCAGGCAACTAATGCCCAAAATATCTAGCTCACCCTCAAAAGAGGAGGCCTCTGTCTACATCATAAAAAAGGTAACATAACTATTAAGATCTATCCATAAAAGCAAGAACATTCACATTAGAGGAAGTACAGTTTTACTTCAGCTTCAGTGTAAAACTATTTTGGCTTAAAGAGTCATTTGTGTATCCAGCGGGCCCACCATGCAGCAGTGACCCCCTGGAATTTCTCACCTTTGGCACTGAACGCAAATTCTCAAGCAGTCTCACCGCTGATGTCTAGCTGTGTTTTTTAGCCCGGAAGCCAAAGGCTGGATTGGTGGAACGGTGGATGGAAGTGGTGCAGGGACGTGGGGACAAGCTTTCACACCTGCTTGAGTTGGATGCTGCAGAGGCTGCTTCTGTTGATGATGGTTTGAGACAGGATCCCGAGATGGAGGAGGCCTTGCTGTAGCTTTTTGTGCTTGGCTGAGCAGGGGGGTTTGTTACCTGTGTGGGACTGCGGAGATAAGCCGCTCTTATTCATCTCACAAAAGCGCAACATGTCACACTACTGGACAGTGCTGTACGCTGGAAAAGGGTTATCTTGGCACCATCTAGTGGCTGTTCAGAGAACATTGATTACAGAGTTTTTTTTTAAATACCCTTTGGCAGATATCTCCTTTTGAATAAGCACAAATATTAAAGAAAATCAAATGCAAACCAATTCGAAGCTCAATCAAGAGAATGACTGACCTGTGCAGTGGATGTATTGAGAGTGCTGCAGGCCTTTGCTCCAGACGCACTCTTCTTAACACCGTTAGAGGAGGACGCTGATAGTTTTTCCTTCAGAGGCTATAGGAATGATATATATAACACATGAAAACCTGAGTGGGTTTGAGAGACCTTCAAAGCCTTTCGAGCAAGTCAGTCCACATGTCAGCAATATTAGAATTTCTGATCATGCAAGTGATCCATAAAACTGCTCGCTAACTGTTTGACAAGGCTACAATAAAACAACATGTCAGCTCCCCGAGAAAATCTGACAAAAATGACACCATAAGCGTTGTTTGTTTACCTCGATTCAGGCTAAAAACTTGTGAATATTGTCTCAGCTAAATGATGTCACTATACAAATATTATATATTAGCTGTGAATATTTTCAGAATGTGGTACAGCCTTAGTGCTTTTGTAAAATGTTCATCTCATATTAAAATTAGTAAGAATTATTTATTTCACATCTGCTATTCACATCACATTTCTGCATTTCACATCTGCACTATTTTTTTTTTTCATATTATAGCTTTCTAACAATCCAAACATTGCAAACTATGAATATTGTTCATGGCTCTGTAACAAATTGCTGATGTTCTTCTTTTGAAAGTCGCCTTGGATATTTAGCATCTGCTAAATGTAAATGTGAGGACACAAACATTCATTTAAAATACATTCTATTACAGTATGTTCATTAAGTGGTATTCTTTAACTAGATATTGTATTGTCTCAGAATTCTCAGTGGGTGCAGTGATATAAACATTAAATGGTGAGCAGATCTGCATTAAAGCATTTATTATTTCAGAAGGACTTCCATTCCTATGGCTGAGATGAAGGATTGAGATTCGTCCAGACTGCTCTAGACAATGTGATCTGACTGGTCTTTTATAATACAATGAACAACAGAATGCTTTTTCTTAAGTGCATGATGATGCAGAAATGCTTCACTTTTGTTTTTGTATGAGCTGTATTGCAACACTGTATTGTTTTTGTTTTTTACCTTCTTGTTTTGGGTGGAGTGTTGGCTGCTACTGCTGCTGTCTCTGACATCCTCAGGAGGTGCTGAGGTTACTGAGAGTTCTTGAGATGTTCTCAGCCCAGACCCTTTGTCTTGAGAGGAAGTGAGAGAGAGAGGTTTTGCAGTCCCTCACTCATCTCCCCACCCTCTTCATCCTCTGGAGCATTCTGGAACTGACGCATCATCTCTACAACATTCGTACTTGTAACAGTGGTGGAGGTGTCCCCCTGTGAACACAGATTTTCTTTCTGGCAGGTCTTTCTTTCTGGCAGGTTCCCCATTTACTCATCCATCAAATTGAAGAGTGCTAATTAACTGATTTCTGAATCTATAATGTTCATGACCTCATTTTAAGAGTAATTGAGTTCTCTTACAGAAATCCAAGGGTTATCTAGCAGCTCATTGGCTGTGATGCGGTGAGCTGGGTCAACTTTCAACAAACACCGTATTACAGTTTTGGCTGCAACACAAAACATACAATAGTTACTACACTGGCTGAACTGCAATCATAATGGAACGGTGTGGGCACCAGAGGCAGTTCTAACCTGCATCACTAATGGTGTGCCACACAGGGCCAGAAAAAGTGAGCTCTCCTTTCATAATCATCTCAGAAAGCTTTTCCTTGGAGCTGGAAATGAAAGGAGGCTCTCCACACAGTCTGAAAAAGAATTACAAACACAACACATACATACACACAAAGTGTAAGTGGGCCATGTGAGTCTGTGTGTGGGCATAGAATGGAAAACAACATGGGAGATCTTCTTACAGAGTGTACGTGATGACACCAATGCTCCACAAATCACACTGTTGGCTGTACTGGTGACCATTAAACACCTCAGGCGCTGAATGAGTAAGTCCATGTGTCAATAATGGAAGATGTGTGAGGCTGGTGTAATGTCTGATATCTGATGCGTGACACCGTTGATGGCTTTCGGCCTCTACCCTTTCTCGAATATTATTCAGCTTCACATCACTTAAATTAGGTCCTCTCCTCTTTACTGCTCATTTTAATCAGCCTCCATTCAATTTATGAAACACCCCCCATAGTAATTCATCAAATCACAAGTAAATGGGACATGTGACTGAATGCGTTTGAGTATATGAATTTCCAATGTAGATAGGTGTCCCGCAAGTGGAAGGCCTGCAGCATGTTTTCACTGCCCACACCACCCTTCTGCACAGAGAGTCCGAAATCTGTGATCTGAGATAAGACAGGACAGGGCTTTGATACAGTATGTTATTCAAAATCAAACAATATTCAACAAAAGCACATACAGGACACACTAAAACATTTATTTCTCTCTCTTTAATTATTGCCATTTTTCAGCATTAGATTCTGATCAATTGGAATGTTGAAAGTAATGAGCTACAGACACACTGCACTTGATCACTCTATCTTTCTGGCTTTCACTTCTTGATCTCATTTAAACTATTTATGGCCCAAACAGACTTCCACAGAACAGCCAGTATACCCACTCACATAGACTATGCACTCCTTGAGCCATATGAATAATATATATGAGGAGTGTATATCTTTTCATGGGTGCGTGGGGGCGAGCAGGATTAATATCCAGGAGAGATGACCACCTTCTGCCAGATAAAAGCTTTTAATACAGTGCCAGGACAGCGCTGTCTTTGGGCCCCCGTTCTACTCTGATTTATAACACAGTGCTGCCCTGATTCAACCCTCCGCTCCAGGTACTGGCTTCGGTCGGCTCCCGTCAACGTTCTATTCTGCTCCACGCTGTGCCCCTGCTGGAAATTTGTCTCAGAAAAGCCACTTGTGATTCATTTTCTTTGAGAATGTGATATGAAAGGAGTTAGGCAGGAGGTCTGGTGTAATGAGACAGTATTTAAAAAGCTGTTAAAAGGTTTGGGCAAGGAGGACAGTGGGAGAACTAATCAACAGACGAGAATGTCCAGAGGTCCCGCCGCGTTTGAATGCCATACCACATGCCTGCGCAGAAGTTTTTACCGTCTCTCTCACCTTGATATTGACCATATCGTTATCGTTGCCTTGGTGAAAACTCTTCACGAGAATGTTTTCCAGTTTGAGGTCACGGTGAACAATGTCGGAGAGAGAGAAAGAAGAAACAGAGCAAGGGAGAGATGGGATCATTTTATTCATAGAGAGCAGAGCATGGCAAAAATGCATCGCACTGGAATGGGAATGGGAATTCTAGTGATATTTTTTTTGCTCTGTATCCTTACAATTGCAATTCATATCATCAGTTCTTATGTGAACCAAGCAGGGCACACCTCTTCTTACCATTCTACTCATCATGATTCTTCATTACTGCTGTTAACTATACACACTTAAATAGAAATGTGAAAATAATCAAATTATAATCAGCGTGTGAGGCTAATATACTGCAGTCTCATAAAACACTCTAGTCCTGTATACAAATTGCAAGTGGAATCATTAGCTCCTCTAGACTTGAGACACACTAGCACTCGGGGACTGTTAAAAAACACACCTATTAATCAGTATTCCTCCCCTGCTCGTTGTTAATGACTCATTAGCCCCATGTAATGGTGTCTCATTGCCAAGCAATGTCCTAAATTACCTCTAAATGCAGATTTCACAGGAAAGAGAGAGAAAGAGAAAAAATGTCAAGAATCGTCAAATAAACCTCTAAGACTCAATTAAAATGGGCTGATATTTTATCTGACAGTTGTTCATTATTATCTCATTATTAAAACAAGCCTGATTCCCCGTAATGACAGAGAAACTTAATGTGGATGCAATCATTAGAGCAATTTTCAGATGGTGGAAAAAAGGAATCAAAGCCACTGTATAAGACAACAATCATGTGAGCAGTTTTTCAAGCTTTAGGGTTTTTATTTAATGCATTTCTCTAAAGGTAAGGCCATTGAAATAGCAGAATATAATTTGAGGTATGTTTTCATTGAACCATCAACCGTAGGCTCCTAAGAACCAACTGCTTATGAATCCCAGGGGAGGTGTACTGAGTTTTGCAAGCGTCACCTTTTTTATGCAGATAAACAATAGCTTCAGATAAGCTTTTGATGATGTGTCTGGTCTCCTCTTCAGTGAAGTGTTTGTTCTTCTGCAGGAGATCTTTCAGATCACCTCCTACACAAAGCTCAGTCACGAGGTACATCCTCTAGAGAATGGTACACAAACATACTGTATGTACAGTACATTTCTCATTTTTGACATCAAACGAGAAACTGCTGTCAAACACAATCCAGCAGCATACACAGTTGTAGGATTCAGTTCACAATAGCACAGCTGAGTGAACTTTAAAGGAAAGCAGAGCGTAAAACAAAGTAGATCATGTTTTTGCTCTCACCTTTGGTGTTTCAAAAACTTCCTCTAGATGTATAATATGTTCATGTTTCACTTGATGCTCACTTCTCTTTCCAGATGTTTTACACCAGAAGTGCCTGCCTGCATGGATACAAAGCTTTTGTGATACTTGACCCATCCTTGACAACCATGGGAGCAGCTCTCCATCAATCACCTCAACAGGTAAAACATAACCACCAAACACTTACCTTCTCTTTGTTCACCTTCTTAATTGCCCACTTCCTCTGCGTCTCAATGTGAGTGGCTTCCCAGACGACGCCAAAGTTGCCTTGACCTAATTTCCTCCCGACGGAATAGATTTTCTGGGTATCCAAATGAAGAGGCTGCATTATGTGAACTATTACATACACACTCGTTCTCCTATATTGACAGTAAACAATGCTCCAGCTCTGACTAATGGGGTCAGAATGAGGGTGGGTTTGTTTTTCAGCTTCTCTATACTCCATTAAGTTGAGACCTGAATCCTTAAAGTGGAACTTAATTTTCAAGTTTGCCAGTCTCTGGAGTTTGGGAGAATATAGTATTTCTAATCAAGTTACAAATGATTAAGTTGCTGCCGCAGTTCATTCAATCTCAGGTCTAATTAACTTGATCATTATCTCTGCGCATGCAAGGCTGTGCACTGCCTGCTGCGGATTTGGCAAAGACAGCAGTCAGTAACCTCTTGAGAGAACGAGGGCAATCAACAGAATAAAGAGGTGTAATTTCCCTCCAGGCCTGATGAGGGCGCTACCAGACTGGAGCAAGGTCACACTGGGGCAAGCAAGGCCATGGCTCTGGTGTTAGATAGAAATGGCCTTTTGCCACTAATTTGAAGCCATAGACTTCTGATGGCTAACAAAATAATGTCTCCTGCACAGCAAAAACAAAAATTCAAGGCAAAATTAGTTGGGATATTCATATGGAATTTAGCATGCACTGCATTGGATCAGTAGGGAGTCTACCTGTATGCCGGATTCATCCTCAATGAAAGTGTGTTGCACTTTCTTCTCTGCACTGTTTGTGCGAGTCCATTGAGATGCTATTTTCTTTCTGCTCCAGAAACATTTGTATGTGTAATCTAAGGGTGACATAAAATGTTTTCCATACATACAGTATTTCTCACATAAGTAATTCGCACATACAGAGCAACAACATAATTTCAAAGATGGGAACCCTCACAAAAAGATACCATAGAATTAGCAACATTGGGGTATCAATCACTTAACGTGCATGCACCCATATTTTTGCATGAAAACTGTGTGAATTTATTTTCACTGCAGAAATTATGATCCCTCAATAAATCACACAAAAAATTGCTTAAAGGCTGGTTCACACGGCAGGATAATTAGGCCCCGATTCACCCCTTCCGACAATCTTAGGATGCTCCGATTATCGTAAAATAATCTGATCAAATATTCCTGCCGTGTGTGGTGTGTTAAGACTGCTCTCCTCTGCTCGGAAGAATGTCGGGACCGCTCCGATCTCAAATCGGGGATATCCAACATGTTGGATTTATTTTGCCCGATTTCTTCTCGTGTGTGGTGTCCCCCGAGGACAAACAATCACGCAGCCTGTGGACTGTGGCGTGTAGCCAATCAGAAAGCGAGGTGACGAGGCAGTGATAGTACAGGGAAACAAAATCAAAACAGCCGTGATGGGTTGATATTGCCGTGTGGCTGCACACCACACACGGAACGACCAAAACTGTTAGACCCGTGATTTTTTATCGCTGTGTGTGGGGTCTCTCATATTTGGAAAATCGGCCGACAATTTTAAAATCATCCCGTGTGAACCAGGCCTAAGTCTTAAAAAAAATGAAAAAAGTAGGAAAACCAAAAAGTACATGTTTGCAAAGATTGAATGCAGTAGAGCTTTTATAAAAAGTCCTTCCTGTATATGACAAGGACTTCCTCTTTTAGAATCATCAACATTAGAATAGGTTAACTTATGTGTAAACCTTTCTGAATGTAGAAACTTTTCTATGCATTCAAGTGCATGTAATTATTAGCGAACAATGACCAGTTTCTGAAAAGCTTGTACATTACACAGTGAATTGTAAAGTTTCAAATAAGATATCTCATTAAATATTCAGGCAGCAGACAGAGATCTATGTCATCATGTTCATGCATCTACATGTCTAATGTCTAAACTGTACCCCTTTATTTGCTAAGCTTCAACTGTCACTCTCCAATTCACTTCTCACTTTAAAAGAATGTGTCTAAAGTCTCCACACTAACATTAAGTACAATTTACTCAGCTTAAAACCATGCTCCAGAGCCAAATTAAATGTAAAGTAATTATGGTGAGATGAGTGGGAGCGGCAAAGAGGATCCGCCACACAGACAAGAGATTAAATATTAATGAGGAAGCAGTGTCTTTAACCTCTCCTCTCTCAGTGGCATTATCAAGTCTCGCTGACAGGTCCTCTCATAACAGCGCTGCCTCTCTTATTACTGACCATCTATCTGCTAAACAAATTGATTGTGACAAATTCTGAAAACTCCAATCAGCTCAGATACTTATGTGATAACAGTAGCAGAGGTCAAAGTGTAACACAATGGGGTTCCCTCTAAACAGGTTTAGGAAATAGGTGAGAATGATCATGGCATAGAGACATCTGAACTGAGAAGCGTCACGTTTTGCAGCATTGGCCTTTGCAATTGCAATAGAATGTATAAAAGAGATGGTTCTGAGGTGAATGGTGAAATGTTGTTGAACCGGTGTTTGTTAGTGGAGAGGAACTGTGAAGTCCCCTTCAAAAAAGCTCTTAAAACTTCAAAAATTGAGTGGCATTGATAAAAAGGTGCATCAGCATTTCACTGGTTTAAATTGGGTAAAACAACGTTAAAACTCAGATAAGTAGCCAAACCAAAATTTATGTATAAATTTCTGATAGCTAGTTTTTCAACTTCTGCTCCTAGCTCTTATACAGAGTTGTTGGTCGCAAATGTCTATATGTAGGTCACGCAATGCCGGGGTCAGTACAGAGTCTATCGCATCTCTTACTGTCCAGGCCACAACCAAGTCCAAAGTACTTTGCTACTCTTTAAGTGCTAGCTTGATACCATTAGCAATTGCCCCGTTGAGATCCTCTTTGGTGGTGGCGGAATCTTAATTTTTTTTCTTTTTGGCGATTGCTCAATCACTTTTTTCCGATTGTCCTTGACCGCTGAAGTACTCATGATGGAATAGATAGAGAGTGGTTCGAAATTCACTATCAGGATTGTAGAATATTTGACAGAGTGTGCAGAGCGAAGGACTGTGAATGCACTGCCTTCGAAGGGTCATCGTTTTTATGATAATTATTGATATTGGCTGACAATGACAATTTTGTGATAATTTTTGACAAAACTGCCCAGCCCTAGTAATAAGCTTCACTCTAAAAGAGACAAATTTGAGTTCCCTCACAGACTATGCCATCAGCTCAAAAACCAATCCACAGAACTCCAAGATTTCTGGAAGGACTCAAAGGAAAGTAATTGTGGCAGAGAGAACGTCCGCAATTGATCCTCTTGCATTTTTCATAACAGTAAAGATCCCATTAGTGCTTGTTTACTGATTGTTTATGGACTATGATGTGCATTATTTCTCCTGACTGTGGGAGGTGCTGTGTCTCTGGCTTGAGCCCAAATTAAATGTGACACTAGTATGATGCCTCAATGCACAAAAAATTTTCTCTCAATCACATGCATTTTTTCCTACTTCCCCTCATGCTGTCTCTCTCTCCTCTTCTTATTTCCCTTCTTGCTAATACTTTATTTGGAATGAGTCATTCATGTTATGCTGTACCTTTTAAGCTCTGTAAAAATCAGTCAATAAATAAATGTGTTCTGTCATGAAATTCTAGATGGCACAGCTGGGTCATTAACACAAACTGATGATATTCACAGTGTTAAACTACTTGGCACAAGCTGCTTGGTTCATGTTGCATATGCAACCAATGAGCTTGCTGCTTTACATTTAAATGGCTGGTTGGCATTCACTAGAGCATTTCGCAGATTACCCTCCACCCTCCCCAGCTTCACATGTACAGATCTGCTACTGGTTAATATATTTGCGCTGCAGCAGTAGGGCTGGACAATATATCGAACAATATGATCATGCGCATCTCGCCAGTAAAGCCGGTTCTGTGATTAGCGGTTAATCCCCATCACCTGCTTTCAAATGGTGCGGCAGATTCACAGAGCTGTTGTTCACTGACAAGCTACACTATATTGAGTTCATTATTGAAGATGAATCGCCTTCGATAATGAACTCGATAAAGTGTAGCTTGTCAGTGAACTACGGCTTTGTGCATTAACTGTCGCTCCATTTGAAAGCAAGTGATGGGGATTTACCACTAATCATGTAACCGGCTTTACAGATGAGATACGCATGATCGGTTATTTTTTAAAATTCACATGTATTCACACAAAAATGTTTTTAAAATAGTGATTTATATTTAATCGAATACAGGTGCATCTCAATCAATTAGAGTGTTGTGGAAAAGTTTATTTCAGTAATTCAACTCAAATTGTTAAACTTGTGTATTAAATAAATTGAATGCGCACGGACTGAAGTAGTTTAAGTCTTTGGTTCTTTTAATTGTGATGATTTTGGCTCACATTTAACAAAAACCCACCAATTCACTATCTCAAGAAATTAGAATATGGTGACATGCCAATCAGCTAATTGACTCAAAACACTTGCTAATTGTCATAACACCTGCAAAGGTTTCCTGAGCCTTCAAAATGGTCTCTCAGTTTGGTTCACTGGGCTATACAATCATGGGGAAGACTTCTGATCTTACAGAAGACAATCATTGACACCCTTCACAAGGAGGGCAAGCCACAAACATTCATTGCTGAGGAAGCCAGCAGTTCACACATTGCTGTATCCAAGCATGTTAACAGAAAGTTGAGTGGAAGGAAAAGTGTGAAAGAAAAAGATGCACAACCAACCGAGAGAACCGCAGCCTTATGAGGATTGTCAAGCAAACTGGATTCAAGAATTTTAGAGAACTTCACAAGAAATACACTGAGGCTGAAGTCAAGGCATCAAGAGCCACCACACACAGTGTCAAGGAATTTGTCTACAGTTGTCGTATTCCTCTTGTTAAGCCACTTCTGAACCACTGACAACGTCAGAGGCGTCTTACCTGGGCTAAGGAGAAGAGCCAGTGGTCCAAAGTCCTCTTTTCAGATGAGAGCAAGTTTTGTATTTCATTTGGAAACCAAGGTAATAGAGTCTGGAGGAAGGGTGGAGAAGCTTGTAGCCCAAGTTTCTTGAGGTCCAGTGTAAAGTTTCCACAGTATGTGATGATTTGGGGAGCAATGTCATCTGCTGGTGTTGGTCCATTTATTTTTTTGAAAACCAAAGACACTGCACCCCTTTACCAAGAAATTTTGGAGCACTTCATGCTTCCTTCTGCTGACCAGCTGTTTGAAGATGCTGATTTCATTTTCCAGCAGAATTTTTGGCACCTGCCCACACTGCCAAAAGCACCAAAAGTTGGTTAAATGACCGTGGTGTTGGTGTGCTTCACTGACCAGCAAACTCACCAAACCTGAACCCCATAGATTCTCTGTCTCTGTACTGTCAAGAGGAAAATGAGAAACAAGAGACCAAAAAATACAGATGAGCTGAAGGCCACTGTCAAAGAAACCTGGGCTTCCATACCACCTCAGCTCTGCCTCAAACTGATCACCTCCATGCCACGCCGAATTGAGGCAGTAATTAAAGCAAAAGGAGCCCCTACCTAGTATTGAGTAAATCTACAGTAAATGATCATACTTTCCAGAAGGCCAACCATTCACTAAAAATGTTTTTTTTATTATTATTATTTTTATTGGACTTATGAAGTATTCTAATTTCTTGAGATAGTGGATTGGTGGGTTTTTGTTAAATGTGAGTCAAAATAATCGCAATTAAAAGAGCCAAAGACTTAAACTACTTCAGTCTGTGTGCACTGAATTTATTTAATACACGGTTTTCAAAATTTTAGGTGAATTACTGAAATAAATGAACTTTTCCACGACATTCTAATTCATTGAGATACGCCTATATATTAAGACCTATTATGATGGGGATATGACAATGTACTGCATAACTTGAATTACTTATTTAAATTATTTATCAATGAATACATGACCAAGAGGATTATTTGCAGAAGCCTAGCACCTGTAGTATATTATTGAAGCATTCATGAAATATTATTAAATATTTGATGTTGTGCTTGAAGGATGCCATAGTTTCACAGATGTTTTGACCATTATTTGAAGGTCAATTATTGCTATTTTACATTAGATCTGAGCTATAAAGCAAATTGAAATCAAACCTTGCATGAAGCAGTGGTCTCCTGCTCTACTTTTACTAAGGATTTTACCTCTCATCAGCAGCTTAATTATTCATTGACAGGTGCCTTTGATGAAAAATGATAAACGTCAACGTCTTAATGAAGCTTGGAATTACATTACAAAGTGATAGAGTGCCTTGCTTGTCCAGACTGCTTACACTATTGAAGTCATTTAACCTCATAATCATAATTTACCTGAGTGCACCTCACCATACTACATAATGTTTTCCTGTTTAACATGCCACTTAATATAGTCCAACAACTCATGAAAATGTTACAGAAGGGGTCATATCTGTAAACCTATCAATGACTTCATGCATATAAATATGGCTTGTCTTGAAAATGTAAACCAAAATCTCATGACTATATTCTTTGTTGGAGGAGGTTCGGAGGTCTCAGATTGTACCTCACTCTAAACCAGGATATCAACTTGTTGTTGAGAAGGGTGGAGAGTCTAGATGAATTCATACTTCAAAGGCAAAATAAAATAACCAAAAAAGGTATGCTTAGAAGTCCAGAGGACACCAAATGTCGCAACAAAAGAAATAATCTGTTTAAACCATGTGATGAGACAACATGTTAAAAGTGTGGTGTGATCCAAAGTATTAACAAGAAAACAAGTCTTTCTATTTACGTGTTTTTGTCTCTTTAAAAATAATGCAAATACATACAGCACTACCGGTGTAATCTGGTTCACAAACAAATGACTCTTATGAGCCAGTTCTTTAAATGAATCATTCAGAGAGACTCACAGTCTCGAAAGTTACCAGCTAGAATAATTCTGCTGAATCATTCACAGAATTAACAGACGGAATCCATCAGAATTATTATCAACATAATAACTTTCATTTTCATTGTAAAATAAAGCTATTGTTGTGGTCTTAATGTTTGTGAAAATTAAAAATAAAATATTTACTGCCTAATTGTTAATATGTTGTTAAATATAGACATTTTAAGTTTAATTACTTTTTTGCAATAATGATATTTCAAAAACAATACAACAACATGCAGGATTCATGAGATAAAAGTCCCTTTACCCGGTAACACTACAACAAATTTACAGTAATCCACATATTTAACATACTAATGTGATTCTATCAAGATACTCTTAAAAACTATTGGATATGAGTAAATGTATTGGGGTGCTGGACTTTTAAAATGCAGAAGCCAGGTGGTCAAGATGGGAAACATCACCTTATCCATGAAAATAATTAAGACCAGCACTCCACAGGGCTTTTGCCTCAGCCCTAATTATACTCATTATTCAACCATTCACTGCATCTCTACACAGTATAGAGCACAATCATCAAGTTTCCTGATGACAACAACATTATTGGGTTAATCAGTGATAATAATGAGTACACAGGGACCCTCTCTGCAGAAGAGGATAGGGTTATAACAACAATCTAGCCTTGAATGTCAGCGAAACAAAAGAACTTATGTGAGCTTCAAGAAAAAGGACAACACACAGCACAGTCTGCATTAATGAACGATTGCAATCATTAACAATTCTTCAGAATGTAAATATTTGAGGAGCTCAACAGGACACCTAACATATCACAAAAGAAAGAGCACATCAAACGGTATCTTTGATGCAGTGCTTAAGGAAGTTAGCCAGCACTCCCTTATGAGCATTTACTATGGCATTGTGCTAATGACTGGCATGCATTACTCTGTGGTTTGCTAAATAAAATATTTAGTACTACTTTTCAACTGTTAGCCAGAATGACTATAAATCTATTGAATTATCAAAATAAAACTAAAATCATGATATGGCTTGTGCATTTAGCGTTTGTGTTTAGCGTTTGTGTTTGTTCAGTGACATGTAGTATTTTGTGTATACCTAAAGGAAAATGGTTTCAGCCAAGCTTTCAGAGCACCCAAAAACATCAATTACATCTAGATGTACATCTAGAAGAAAATCAAATGAGTTCTAGAGATAAACAAGCAAATATTTAGTGACTATTTTCATATATGTACTTCATATTTAGTTCTTTTTTTTTTTTTTTTTTTAAGTTTTCTCTAATGTCTCTAATGTCTCTAATGTTCTCTAATCTAAACATTGACATATAGCCTAAGCCTATAAATAAATGTACTCCTTTCAGTTCCTCTATCACGTTTATTCTTTCCACCAACTGCCAAGTGCCAACCACACTCCATACCGACTGGAATATCACAGGTAGCAATTAAGGACACTTCTAAGCTTCAAAATCCAACCAGATAAAGGCATTTTAATATATAGGATGTGATGCAAACAAAGAATTCAGTCATGTCTTGCTGCTTCCCTACCTATTGAGATTGAGGAGTCACGTGCCGATTTGGGTTGATTTGGGAGGGGTCTGAGCCGGTCAGCCCTGATGGCAGGATACGCTATCTGTTGCCAGGGGCAATGCCTTGAGAACTTCACAGAGGCGCGACTAAACATTTCAGAGCGCTTTCATTTTTGCGCGGAACAGATCAAGACGGATCTACGAATACGCGAAAGAAAAGGAAGAAAGTAAAGCAATGCAAAAACATAAGGTGAAAGAAAGGGGACCTTACAGGAACAAGCTCACACCAAGCGCAAAACTGGTGTTTGGAGAAGCTCTCAGGCAGCTCCCTGCAGCGGCACAGAGACCTGAACAATTTACCTCAGTGCACACATATGGACATTGGGAATTATATTGTTTACAATGTAAGTCACTTTGCATTCACGCTGTTAATGGCTTTAATCTAACCCGGACATTTACATCTCGCAATCACACATTTAACTACCCTGGCTAACCCAGAACTGGTTTGTCCACTTTGCAGCCCCCAACAAAAAAAACACACTGTTTTCTTCACCTGCTGTAGATGGACCCAGCCACAGCAGAAAGCCTCGCAACTTTCCAAAGACTTGTGGCTTTTAAACTCCTGCATTGTGTAGTAACTTAAACAAAAAAATATATAATTCCCAATGTCTATATGTGTGCATGGAGGTAAATGGTCCAGGTCTCTGTGCCGCTTGAGAGCTTCTCCAAATACAGCTGTTTTGCGCTTGGTGTAACCTAAAAAAAACTGTATTCCATTGTTCCTATATTTTCCATATGTTTCGTTTGAGGTACTGCAGTAGTTTTTAACGCAGCAGTAACTTCCAGGCATGGTAAAACAGTGCAGAATTGCGAGAACCTCCTCTTAACAACACATGTAAACAATCCTGTTTCGCCGCCGGTATCCTTCCAACATGGCGGAGACCGTGATATCGAGGGAGGGGTTTGTTCTATGACTACAACTTCTCATTCTCAATAGACGGTTTCATCGGACGCACGCGCCTGGACCTAAGTTAACTTCCGGTCTGTGTTGTGTATATCGGTCTGCCTAGCGGTACAAACGCAGTCAAAGTCAAAGTGATGCGTAGACTGAAGTTGGGCTCAGGTGGTTGTGCTGCGGGATGTGTTCCCATACATTTATTTATTTTTGGAGACTCGCCACAATTTTAAAACGGATCGATTTTCAAAAAGGCTTCGTTGAATAAACATGAGTAACGTTACATACTGCACGTTTAATAATAATTCCTTACATTTATATGTTTAAATATCAAAACGAGGCACATGTGTTTTTATATCGCTGTATTTCTGAAAGAAAGACTTGCATGTTGTATGCCTGATAAAGCAGAGTGTGAGCGTACCAGCTCTGCTTTGTTTACAGCTGTTAACATTACTGGGGAAACCTCTATTTCTCGCGCTTTATGTCTATGCTTTAAAACATCTCCTACTGGAAAAGAATGAATTTGCATTTTCATTAAGTCCGCCCGATCCACGCAGCAAACCTATTTTGTTTGTTATCAAAAAATATCTACTCTAGAAGGACTTGGCTGTTGTTATTGATTCTATTTGGAAGCCTACTGGAAGTTAAATTAGGTCCACAAAAGCGCTCATGAGCAGTAACGTTTGTTTATGTTGATGCCGTTGAAACCGTCTAGACCTATTTTTCATTATTCCATATATTTGATCGTATTTGCTTACAGAATGATAGAATGAAACTATGCTAAATATTAGTTCATACTCCACTTTGCAACATAAAGTCTATTTTGTAAGACAAAATGAGACCTGGCAGGCTGGCACAACCACGGCAAATATTCAGTAGCTTAAAGCAAATAATTATTTAAATCTCGTGCAAGTAGCAATTAACTCCCTGTGACCTGTTCCAGCTAAATATAATTATCTGGCATAGAACCTGCATAATAATAGATGTTATATTTCTCTCATATGTTTCAAAACACCCATTACGCTTGTGTATGCCATGGTTTGGTGACTACATCCTGAGTGTGCTAAAATCTAATTCTTCTGTTTGACCAATTTATTTTATAAACATACAGCATACAGTTGTCTTTTTAAGATTTTTTTTAAAAATACTTACTTCTGTATTATTTTAGTAGGTTTTTTCTTTTCTTTTCTTGTTTCTCTCATTTAATGGATAGCTGTTAACCAAGCAACATTTCTCAGAATTTTTTAGTCGTGTTGAGCTCCAAAACAGAATTAAAGTAACATAGAGCTTTCAGCATAATGGTGTACATTATGCGACTACAGAGACATGTTCATAGTATTCTCCGCGATAAATGGTCGAATAAGATTTATTTAGGTTCACATTAGTGAGATGAAAATTACACTGCCGCTCAGGGACATGTTGCCATGGCAACATACAGCGCTTGGCCAGTTCGCGCTTCCTCTTCGAAGTTCGATGAAAGCTCACAAGACATGAAGACAACCTGCTTTTATAAATATACACTTACCTTTCGTGTGCGTTGTCTACTTTGCCAAGGCATTTTCCGCTGTGATGCTCCTTACAGGTCACCTTGATGCAAGAGAATTTAAGATGCAGTTGTCCAAACTTTCCTCCATCGAGAGGGAGGAGGGCGAACTACGGTGTGCTGTGAGGGACATGACGAGCACTACACGAAGTCGAACGCTAATGCTGCTCCTTGTGAAAGCGCGCAGGTGATGGAGATTTACCGCTGATTACACAACCGGCTTTACTGACAAGATAAATTAAATATTGCGTGTGATTTATCATGCAGCCCAACTGCCTAAAATATAAAGTATTGGTAAATAAACCAAACTAACAAGACACGTGTTAACAGGATATCGGCCTACTCGGACTACATAGGCTAGTGCTTAAAGAAAATATCATAATACACAAAGGGAATGTTTCTGTCACCCACTAACAAAATATTTATGGCTAATCACCTGAGATCATCCTGGATTTGTCTGCTGATGCTGGTTATCCATCTTCACACACCTTCCACAGCAGCCACGAGTTGCATTGGAGTGACGTCAACTCCCTGGCTAGACTGATTGAGAACTGATTGGCTAGAGGCGCAGCTGTCAATCTAGAACTTGCGGCCAATGGTGACGCTGAAGCCTGCCCTGATTTACATGAAACTCAAACTGCAACTTTTAGAAATACAAGCGTAGAACGTGGAAACAAGCAAAGGGGGAAAAAACCACAAGCACACAAAAAAATAACATATGAGCAGGAAACCTGATTTTGTTTGCAATTTGGAAAATTTTTAATTCATGTTTCAGTTTTGTGTAATCCATGACTGCCCTGTTTGTTATTAAAAAAATTGCATGTTTTTCGTTTTGTGCATTATTATTTTACACGTGTTTTAAATATGTTATTTATGCTTATTATTTTTCGATCTGTGACTGCAATACATTTGGCGGGATTCTAATCCCATACTGCGGTCCGTAAACTTTGTTTGTGTTCAAAATGTAGAAAAATGTATATAATAAGCGAGTACACCATGAATCCATTTTCCAAACCGTTTTTTTTTTTTTTGGCTTGTCCTGAATCACTAGGGTGCACCTATAATAAGTGTTTACATTCGGACTATTTTAGATTGCTTCGGGGATACCGCGGCGTAGTAACCCAGTGCCTTTGTGATTCAACATAGACAGAAACAGAGAGAAGTAGTTCCGGTGTTCGGTCGATTTGTCCTACGCTGTCAGATTTTCCTACCTCCCACCAAAACAGTGGGTAGTACAATTCCACAATGAAAATTCTACTGTAAAGTTATGGTTTATTAACGTCTACACCTACCACAACCCTAATCATACCCTTACAGTACTGCAAATACAGTAATTATGTGTTATATTCGCGGTTGTAGCTAAAAGGGATACAGTTACAGGAATCCAACAATAAATATTATTTTCTACCAATTAGATTGCGTTTTTATTAAAGTCTACACCTACCCCAGCCCTAAACCTACCCTTACAGTAATGCAGATACATTAAATATCGTTGTTTAGCATGAGACAAAGGACGCGATATTGATGTGCGCGTGCGCAGTAAACCCGGGTAGGAAAATCTGACGGGGTAGGATAAAATGTCAGGACACCGGCTACGATGTTCTTCCGCAAGACGCAAGCAGTTCTGTTTATTAACCGCTAGAGCGTCAAAAGTTACCTAACGTAGCTTTAAAGTTGCGAGTAGAAAAAACGATCCAAATGATTCAGTGCGTCGAATGATTCCTAATGAATCACGAACCGATTCCAGTTCATTGAACTGACTCAAATGAGCCGACAAAATACTGTGCACACGATGTGATTGTGACAGAAAATGTCTCTCTCTAGGATCAGTAGGCTATGCTGTTGCTTTCTAGTCAGACAAGGATTCATCAGAACAGTTTAATGAAACACAGCAGAATCACTGCTCTTAAAGGTATTGTGTATGTAGTGGCATAGCCTATTTAAAGACATTTACTTTAATCTTACACGTACTGCCGCTGAAATTACTGCAGGAAATTATTTAATACGCTTTTAATTAAATTTGATATTTAAAATTGTGTGTGAATATTATGCTATATAAAGTTTTGTTTTAAAATGCAAATTTAAACAGTAACTTCCATCAGTCAAAATGAGATGGCATTGATCAGTAACAAAATGTTCTTCTCTTTTAGATTTTGCTTATGGTTAATGTATCAGTTGTGTTTGTCTCCATCTAGTGGATCAGCAGCTCCTGTAAGGTTCATGACTTTGTTTAGTCTAATTTTAAAGTGGGACATGTGGTATTTTTCCTGAAGGTCTGGCAGTGGCATGCTATTCTGAAGAAATGCTTTTTTTTTTTAAAGTACAACTTAAGTATATTCATTTTTTAGAGCTTGTGAGGTACTGCATAACTTTAAAGTTTTGTTACATTCATTTTTATTTACATTTTATGTACATTTTATTGTAGGTCAATATGGTAAGAAAACAAATGGTAATTTAGTAAATGTACTAAAAAAACAAATTGCATGAAAGATTTTAAAACAACAGGTATGGAATTTAAACTAAAACACTGAAATGGCTACATTGATAAAGTTCATTAATAAGTTGCACTCGTGAAAATAGAATCAATTTATACTTGACTGAAATAGATAGTATAGATCAACACTTTAGACACAGAAAGAGAAGATTCATTGTTAATATATCAGGTTATGATAGAATGTCTATCTAAGAAGCAAACACATTTTTTTTATTAATTATAAAAGAAAAATAGCAATAGAAAAAAAAACATTGGTTATTATGTTAGTGAACATCTTAACACATTTTAAAAAATCAAGGTACACATTCCACTTTAACTACAATAGCAAGCAAAGTTCTGTACAGTTACAATATAAAGTGGAACATACAATAAACAAAAATAGACAAACACAACCTGCTTAAGCTAATCTCTCAAACTACTGAACTAAACATGACATTACTGGTACCTAAACAATAAACTGAAAGTACAATCAGTATTGTATTTTGTAACTTAATTAGCAGCAGTAAATTCTGTTTATTACATCATCTTATAAGCAGCCTTGCACAAAAAAACTTTACCTTTGTTTTCTCCATCGACAACTCTCAATTTATTGATATTTCTGAGATTCTTTGAAGTTTATTTTTTTGGAAGTCTTTCATGGCTTCTGTTGCTCCCCATTCCCCTACGTTGTGAATCAGTATATCATAAACACAAATTCAAGCACTTGCAAGGGCCTTGAGCCACTAAACATTGGGGCAATGATCGAAAACTGGCTCACACATAAATGTCACTGGTATTTATCAACAACATCACTGTATTATATTCCAGGACCAATGCCCTTCTCGTATGATTTGTGTTGTTTAGCTGACATCTTCACTGTAGCTGTAAAAATACAGTGCCACAATAACATATCCACTCATCCACCAGTTCTCTTGACTCTAGAGATACGAAAACATGACAGGGTTTAAGTGATTTAACAGTTCACATACAGTTCTCTTTCCAATCTATACTGTTAACTTTTAATGAAGTGATCAGCACTATCCCAGCCAACTATTGTCCAACTAAAACAATTCAGAGATAAAACATTCCATGAATTATGTATGATGTTTAGTGCTAATGTTTTGAGAACATTAGTAAAGACCAGATAACTCTGAACTAACATTCTGTTAACATTACTGGAAGAACTCTTTTTCATAACTTTGCGAGAAAGTTGACAGAACATTAACCAAAGTTCTGGGAACATTCTTTGTTAGTTTGTTTTACCTTGTTTTTGTGATTAACAAACCAGAGTGTGTTTTTACACGGGTCATTCCCAAGGGTCCACAAACCTCTTCTTGCAACTGTACGTGGGGAAAAGCTGCAGTTCATTGTTTTTATTCGAAAGAGGCCCTAAGAATGCTACAGAAGGAATGCAGGAGAGTTTTATTTTCTTTCCTCAGTGATGGGTTTTTGTTAGAAAGGTAATTTATCTGCATTTTACACCTCATCACAGCATCTTGATATATGACATTCACCTCAACTTTTTTGTGCATTCCTTGACGCAAACCCGGTCTCATGCCATTAAACATTTTTCAGAGTGCAAGTGAAATAATATGTGCTACTCTTTCAAGAGAAAAGCAAACGCTTCACCAATTTGCAAACATTCCCCATTATTCTTAGAGATATTGAAAATATTATCAAGAGGTGAATATTTGCCAACAAAAATATGAATTTTAAGACAAAAGTTGCTTTGGGTTTTCTGACTCTCCTGAAAGAAATAAAAGAAAAATCATAAAATAATAAAGAAACATAAGGCAAATATTTTTCTTTCTAAAGAAAAACACATTCCATAAAGGTAACTCTTGAACTAAAATGATTTTTGCAAATAAATGCAGATATGGTAAGTGCGAAGTATGTGTCAATGCATGGGATACTGTGTCAGCAATCCAAAAGTTTGAGAACCCCTGCTATATACGATGTTCTCGGCTGTGTGGGATTTCTCATAGTGGTTTGAATTTGCACTATGTATCGAAGCCTAAAACATTTCCAAGAACATCAGGTTTAACAGGGTGAAATCTCCATTACTGATTCAATGGAGACTGACTCATTGCTCTTTTCTAGGCTTTTCATGTGCTGCACTCAAACAGACTGTCTCCTCTTGCCAAAGACATTGTTTATGAGCTTGGCCATGGATTTGGAGCCACTGTACCGCCTGCGGTCGCCTCTATGCTTAAGCTGTTCCATCACATGGCGGATGAGCTTTGTGAAGAGGTTGGAGATCTCCAGGTAGTTCTCAGCCGCTGAAACCTCCTGGAAGATGCATTTGTTCTCCTGGGCAAGAGAGCGGCCCTCCTCTTCACTCACTTGGCGGCTGTGGCATAAGTCCTGCTTGTTACCCACCAGGCAGATGGGAACCTCCCTATTGAATTGAAATCTGATTATTCGCTTTCAAGAGTAGTGTAAATTGATTAGTGGTTAGGAAAACATTTATAATTGCTTCTTATAGTTTAAAATGTAAATGTGACATTAAATAGTAACATCCATATTGAATCTGAACATGTTCTTACTCTGAGATTCATTTCTCACACTGTGTGTCCTAATTGGAACAATGGCAATGGCATTGCCTACATTTTTCCTCATCTGACACCATAGAAAGTGGAACAATTTGACATTAAAACATATCAAATGGTCACAATGTGGTTGGAAATGGGTTGGAAATTTGTTGCGAAGCTAAAACTTCATGTTATAAGTCAAACCACTTGCTGCTATTTTTGAAGTGTCAAAGTTTTAAGCCGGTTTTGGATGTTGGATTTTGACCACCCGTGAGTGATCTCCTTGCCCATTTCGGGGTTCTAATGGGCTCCAGATGCCCAGTCTCATGCTCACTTACTACTGTTTCAAAAAGGACTTTCAAATGACAAATGTGAAACCTAAACCATCCAGACTTTTACATTTCTTTTTAAATGTGATGGACTAAAATGGAAAGCTTTGGCCTGCTGATCATAATACAGTTATCCAAACCACTGGAAATCTTACAGTTCTTTTGATTATTTGATGTGACCCAAGACTGTCCTTTACAGATGTGCACAGATCCAAGTAGGAAGCCTCCACTCTGTTCTGCAAATGGTCCTCATTAATTCATTAAAACACCATCATCCTATTCCAGTCATCTGACGAAGGTCAAAAGGTCACTGAAGATACTCTGACTCACCCTTTACAGGTCTCTCGACGACTCTCTTTGATCTGTGCCAGGATGTTTTTGGCATTTAGGAAGGACGTACGGTCACTGATGGTGTACACCACCACAAAACCATCAGCCCAGTCCAGTGGTTCCTCTAGGATACATCTGCTTTCTCCACTCTGCCAAGAGGTGGGGGCACACAGAGATCCAGTCAAAAAAAACATGCTCATGTAAAGTCCCGTCCGACAAAATGGAAAAGTGGATTGTTATTTCATTTGTTTAGAGTTGACTAGATCTCTACCAGAAGTTTTTGTTTTGGATGCAGTGATTGACTGCCATACCGGTGTTGACTGTATATACACAGGTGTTTAGTTACAGGGTAGAAAGGTGTACATCTCATGATTCAGTTTTGGAAATCAAAGTAAACTGGCGAAGTAAAAGTTCCCAGATGCAGCAGCTGTTAGACGTGAGGCTCTGTTTTTAAAGGCTCTGCACTGTATACTCTGCTTCAGGGAAAGACCATAAATCCCATCAGAACACAATATGCATTTCTCACAAGAAGCAGGTATATCCGAGCATGTTGCCCTATGGCAGTGTTTGTATGAATGCTTGTCATGAGCTCAGGGTAGCCGTTATGAAAGAATAAACACATACCTGTGAGCACGGATCAAAGACTTCCAAGTTCAGCTGTCTTCCATCAATGGAAAGCCTTTTTTGGTATAAGGAGTCTGTAACAAACAACGTTGGATAAAATCCTTGGTATTAAAACAAACGTGCACATCATAAAATCAGACCCCTGAAATCAAGGTAGACTGTTAGAGGCTAATATAACATTCAAGGGAATAAAAGTAGACACTGAGTGCATGTGATGTGATGTACACATGTAGTTGTATCAGATATGCAGTGATTACTGGGAGCCTCAAAAAATCCTTGGCATGATTAGATGGAATAGACTTTTAGGAACTAGACAACAGGAAAACATACACTACCAGTTGAGCCTTTTACAATCAGTGTAAACATTTATTTATTAAGGGATGAAAATTGTGTAATCATTTACTCAGCCTAATGTCTTTCCTGTCTTTCTTCTGTGGGTCACAAAAGTTGACATTATGAGGAACGGTTTACTGTTTTTGTCCATATAATGAAAGCTAAAGGAGTAAAACTAAACGGAACCCCATTATATCGTATGGAATAAATATTGTAAGCAATTAACTCATAAAGGTTTGGAATGACATGAGGTAAGTACATTATGACAGCATTCACTACTATCTCTGTAGAGCTCATCAAATCAAAATAAACACACTGTCAAAATGTATGTTTAAAAAAACTCAATGTAAAATATACAGTGACAATGTTTCAGGTATTAAAGGATGGCATAATGGTGCCTGTATATTTTACAACTTCATTTCATTAAGTTATGATAATTTACCAAACTACTAGAAGTACCAAAATCTGCTTTGTACCTTAAAATGTGCTGAAAACCACCAAAATAAAACAGGTTAAAGAGAAAGTCACATGATTAATCAATTAATTGTAAACCGCCATCATAAATATATATAAATATATACGGCAAAACTATTTTACAATGTACTCGATTTCTCACTTTTATGCAATAAGCTTTGTTTCAATGTATTCTTTGTTTAGTTATTTTAATCCTTTTACTCATTTCACGCATACATTTTTAAACTCAGATACATATAAAAGGAAGTACTCTTGCATTAATAAAATACATGCTGTGTGTGAGATTTTACTTACTGGTATTTGACGCATATTCTCCTATGAATCGCTTTGTCAAAAATCTCACCAAAACCGCTGAGGACAAGAGACAGGATTTGATTGATCAGTCAGTTATTGAGATTGATCATCCTAAGCCTTGATGTAAATGCCTCATATTACAGTTTAAAATAGGAAGAGAGAGAACAAGGTCAAAGAACAGCCCCTCGTCAAAACTTGGCCAGTCTGCAGTGAATGCTGGTGCATATTTGGCAAAGGAAAAACTGTTACATTTCCCCATGAGCACACTACCTGGTCTATATTAAATATTTGAGCCATGAAGCTATGCTGTGCTTATTGAAGTCAAGGCTTGAGTTTCCGTGTATAAATACACAGTCCGAGGCAGCATCGTGAAAGCTGCTTTCAATTCCCCCAACCAGTTATAAACCATTAAGCAGTCAGGATTTAATATTCCTCAACCCTCAAATTTGCAACAATATACCTTCCTTGTTCTGTTCTGTCTTTACCCTGGCCATTCGGATC
Organism: Carassius auratus; assembly: GCF_003368295.1. Taxonomy (NCBI): domain Eukaryota; kingdom Metazoa; phylum Chordata; class Actinopteri; order Cypriniformes; family Cyprinidae; genus Carassius; species Carassius auratus. The sequence continues at coordinate 14,492 of NW_020527522.1, read as the reverse complement.
CGAACCCTGATTTAGGACCCCCGACTAAACTAGTTTTATTCTCGGGGGACGTGGCATTATCATTTCCCAAACACTTAATAATCATTAGCACAGGTATGCAGCCTCAAGGGCTAAATGTTCTTATGCTGCTGAGTGGAACAAAAAATAATCTTTCCCCAATTTCAGCAATTACTTGCCTCTCACAGCCATCTCTTTCAATTTCCCTCTCAGATGACTTGTATAACCATGACCTCACTTCTGATCTGTTCCAATATACAAAGTGCTTTGAGTGTTTGTAGAGGGCAGACATAATGTCTTGGTGCATTGTGAAGCACTCCCACACACACATTTCCAACTCCGAATGTGAGGACCAGGCAACAGGCACATGTTGCTGTAAAGTTTAAGTTAATCTGAAAGACACATATTTAGATATGCATATAAAATGTACACACTACATACAGTAGAGTATAAGATGAGCACTCACCAGATTTGCCTGCTCCCTCACTGCCCAGCAGGGCTAGTTTGATGTCATTCATTGTTGTAGTAGATGGTGCCCGATGTTTGCTGTGCTTCTCTGTGTCCAAGTAGTTGGACAGTCCGAGCTACAACTCTTTATTATTTACTCTTCTCGGTAAAGTGGTGCCACGCTCCCTCTCTTTCTCTTTCTCTCTCTCTCTCTCTTACTCTCTGTTGTACTCGCAGATGTTCTTCTTGTCCATCTCCCCTCCCACTGCTCATAGAGTGCTGAGCTGCCACAAGGTCAATTCAACATCCCTTCCATACTGAAAAGTTATACAGATAAGTGGAGAACTTTGCTTTTGTGAATTTAAACCAAAGTGCTCTGTGATCTGATTTTGATCCAAACTATTGGAAAATAATCAGGAATCAAATCATGCTGAGATTCTAGAACATTCCGTTTACTGTGCATATACTCTTCTGGTTGCTTGTTGCTCTCAGAAATAATACTATTATGTACCATTTAAGTACTAATATGCACCTTTTAGTGGTAAAGGTGTACCCTTTGAAAGGGTACTGTGCCAGTGACAGGACAGCTTTGTACCTGATGGTGTATATCCTCTCAGCCAAGTCCCTATATGAAGTATTAAAGTATACATAGTCTTACTGAAACTGAAGTTTGGGACATTTATTTAAAGTGGTTGGCAAATCTGTCTTGCATCAAGTATGCTATCTCTCAATTATCTGGGCGAACATGTTAGCCCCAACAGCAAAGTTCTCAGTGCCAACGTACAACTGGGCCAAGAATGTCATCCATATTTTGATTGCAGGGATCAATTCCTTTTAAAGTGGAGAGCAGCAATCAATTTTCCCTCTTTTCCAGAACAGTTCCAAAAAATTGAAAGATGTTCAGCCATCCAAACTTCAATTTCAAGGGCTGCTACACTGGTCAGGGAGTCTTTTTTCCGCAGTCCTTTTTTCTCTCTCTCTCTCTGTATCTTTTCATTCTTCAGCTGAGTTCACTGCAGTCCCATTATTATTCTGTTATGTTTCATTTGTTTTTTCTCATTCGAGGACACACAGACACTTTAGAAATACAAAAGCTCAAAGTGTGCCTGGCACCACAAATATGTGGCATATATCAGGCTTAGTCCATTTCATTACTGAGTATATCGCTTTAGACAGAGTGGAATTCTCAGTGAGACTAAAAAACAGAATACCACTCAAGTTGCTCAAGTTAAAAAGCTTACAAAGACGACCTGAAAACAAGCAATCACTGACAGAAAAAAAAGAAATTGTGATTATGAAATGGAAGTATAGCTATTATGATTATGAAACAGAAGGAAGCTGCACACAGATGTGAATCAATCATGGTGAATGCAAGTTAAAGTTTCATAAGACCTCACAATATTTTATCGGTTCTAAAACATTTGTTAGAGCTATAAACTTCTCATTTGCAAAGGCCTAAATATTGATTCTATTAGACTGCAACATGTTATGAAACATTTCGCTTATTTACTTTTCGTAATTATTTACATATTCCAAATGCAGTTGCATGTCTAATCACAATCAATTATTTCAAAAGGCACACAAAATAGGCAAAAATTGCCCAATAAACTACAAGAAATTATTACCTCCCTTAGGAGTCATTATAAATGAGTACTAAAAGCTGGGGGGGGGGGGGGGTTGGGTCGGGGGCCGAGGGCAGCAGCTGTATCTCACGAGAAGAAGAGAAAAGTGGGATTTAAAAGCTGCCAGTAGAATTATTGCATCTTGTCTGTGTTTAGTGCAGCCTTGTGGGGGCTCTGCTCTTATCCCCCATCTTTAAGACAATCAGGGATGTAATCCTGCAGGTACTGGGGGTATTCTCCAAGACCCAGACCCAGACTGATTTAAGTGTCATCAGGAAGCTGTCAGTTAAGATGAGCCAGGAAATGTCTGCTGGGGTTAAGACGCACAGTACCTTTCCAGGGAAACTCAATTTGTAAAGGAAAACTGAAGAAAATGATCACCCTTTTAGATAGCATCAAAGCTCACTTAATATCTTTTTATCTGAAGATTGTCCCGTACGTGAGCCTGTGAGATTACAGCAAGAATCAAATTATTCATCTGCGTTTAGTATAGTATATTCGTCTTGCGTGCAGAATTATTTGATGCTTAATTTCTTTTGTATACAGTCTTGATTGAAGATATTACTAAAGAAAGAATAGAAATTGAACTACTGCTATTTTTAAAAAGCAATGCACAAGTCATTAATCAAACTGATGTCATACTAAACAACAGCCTTGATTTCAGAATCTTGAACTAAAACAGTGACATGTTTCCCTCGTGCAGAAGACATATGCATTTTGTTTTCACATATCAAACACAAAGTGGAAAAACCTCATTTTGATTTAGCGTGGCCGGTGGAGATGGCATCCGTATGTTTTTCCCTTGTAATGAAATTATCCAGGGCCCTCTTCTTGGCTTATGCCCTCCGTGCTGTTGGATGGCCAGACCTTATTAATCTGTCAGAACTCCACATGCAACAATACAGCCTCAAGAATCTCCGGGAGCTCAAGCAAGTGTCTGCTCTGTGGGAAAAAGCCCTCACAATACTTATTATAGTGTTCACATGCTCACAAAAGGAACACCAGTGAGTCACATACTCCACTCAGACCGACACCAACACTGCACTTCTGCAACTCTCTTGCTTTTAGAGCTCTATTTCCACAAGTAATGCTTTAAAAGTTGAAATGATTTTTAATCAGTTCCCTGCAAGTAACATTGAATTAGAACATGTAGTTGGAACAGACCTGTTTTCAAATGTGTACACAAGTGTGTCAGAGATGTCTGTCTTTTGTGTAATGGAATTACACAGATTCTAAAGCTATTGGATGCTGAACTTGTCGAAAAGTTGTCTAAAGTTTCAGTCTGTTAACCCATCCAACACTTATAAAAATCAGTAACACACTCAGAAAAATCTATTTTATAATAAATATGCTTTGTGTATATGCCTTTAGGGATTTAAGTGTTTAAAAGCTGCATGTCTACCTGAGCTAATGCCAATTTCCCTAAACTGTAAATGTCACAAGAAAATTAATGATGCAGTAGGAAGGGTTTGTTGACACAGCAAATTATATTGAAAAATTCCAGATGTAGTTTTAACCTCTATTTTGCACATTTCAATCAAAGCTAGAAGTTAACAGTTGTTTTTGGAAAAAGCAATTACTTGCATGATTCATTTGTGATAAAATTTACTTTTGGCAGGCCATTGATGATAATACTAGAAAGGCCAAAAAACAAAAACATCACTCAGATATTTCTTTGGTGACTTCAGCGCACCAATATGTAAGGCTTGGATTTAAATTCTGCAAAGTCTTAAAGGTTAAATCGGCAACATTTCATCCATAACTGACTTTATATTTAAATAAGGTGCATTTGAAAACATGAAAACATTAGGGAGAAGCAATGTTGTTTGTATAGCAGAAGGAAACATCAAAGTATGAATTGCATATTTACACCATACAGTATATATATTTTAAGACTAAATACAATCCAGCTAAAGATAGTTAATAGCATTATTAGACGACCTAACATGATCTGCACAGCAATTTCAGCAATTAAGACCAGTATTACAAAATTCAGAAGACATACGAATATCAAACCTGTTCGTGAACCACATGGAGGAACATGCTGGACTAAAAAGTGTTCCATACATCTGTGAAAAGAGACTTATTTTGTCTCATTAGTCAATGCGCAATTAAAAGATTCATTTAAAACATCACAGTTGTGTAGCAACAGCCTAATATTATCCCTCTTTAATTCTAAAAAGGGCTTGTGGGTTTCAGTCACATTACGCACATCCTCCTGCCGCTGAAAAAGTCCAATATGAACTAATGTGTTGCCACGGGCTATATGAAGTGCTCCCTCTACAGGTCAATAAAATCATCACAGTAAAACAGCTGGAAGAAAGTACCTCATTAGAAGGGATATTTGGATAAAAAGAGGAAGGAAATTTAGAGCAATTATATTGTATAATATTACCAGTGAATGTTGCTTATCTATATATTTACTAAATAGCAGTTGCCAGCAACCAGTCAGCTATCAAATTGATTGTACAATTTCATGTAAGTATAAGCGCTGGAATAAATACTAGTGCAAGACCTTAGGCCAAGTCTGGAGATATAGGCTTATATCAACACCTACCCAAAGCTACAGATAACAGTATAACACATTAACAGGATACAATGTGTGAGATTAGTCCTCAGAAAAAGCATGTACTGTATTTCAACATGAATCTTACAAAAGCAAGTCAACCAGGATGGAAAACTAAGAGCAAGTTGGTCAAATGTCTCTGTACATATATATATATATATATATACATATATATAGAGAGAGAGAGAGAGAGAGAGAGAGAGGCACATCTAATAGTGATTTCTCCTCCAGTTGAGGGAGTGCCTTCTCTTCCTCTTCCTGTGGCTCTGCTCTTTTCTCTCTGGCCAGGGAAATCCAGTCACCATGGCTCTCTGCAGCTCCTCATGATCCTCATTGTCTGAGTCCTCCTCCTCCTGGACAGGGCAGGTCAGATCTGGGAAAACCTCCCTCAGTTTGGATGTAAAAAAGGACTGTAGACTATGGCCTGCCTGAGCCACCTCTGAGTCCGGCTGGAGAGAGAAAGCAGCATTGTCAAGATCTGCAATTTCTGACCTCTTAAGATCTAGAGACATCCATATGCCCAAGCATATTCCTATACATATTTAATAGTATATCTAACTAAAGTACATGATTCTGCTACATGCCAATAATGCCCTACCATCTTGATGATAAGTCCATCAGTATCTACAAAAAATATATATTGTTTTCTACAAGATTAAGTTATTAAATGTAGGGAGTATCTTAAATGTGCTTTATTTTTATAAGCATATATTTAACTAAATATTACGGAGCCCCGCACATGACATGCAGGAAAAAATTGTAGGCTAAATCGTGTGTACGATTTACTAATTTGTTTCCTCAATGTACTAAAATGTGCACACGATTACTATTGCATTCCCTCATTTTACTATTTAGTTCACTCGATTTATAAATATTACCAACAATTTGCTAATTTGTTCCCTCGATTTGCTAAATTGTGCGCACGATTTAGCAAATCAAGGGAACGCAATAGTAAATCGAGGGAACGCAATAGTAATCATGTGCATTAGTAAATCGTACGCACAATCTATTAATTTTTTCTTGCATGTCATGTCCTGGGCTCCGTAAAATATATTGAGGTCCATGCTAAAAACAAGAAAAAAAAGGGTTAATAAAAATATACATTATAGGTTTTGTGTTTCTGAAAAAAGTATCTTATGCTCACCAAGGCTGCATTTATTTGATCAAAAATGTAATTAAAACAGTATATTATTACAATTTAAAATTACTTTTCTATTTTAATTTATTTTTAAATGTCATTTATATATAAATGATAAAAATATTAAAATTAATATTTATATTCAGCAAGGACTTAGGACAGTAAAGACATCTATTTCATTTAAGTTACAAAAGACTTCTATTTCAAATAAATGTTGTTCTTTTAAACATTCTATATTCATCAAAGAATCTTGAAAAATGTATTAGTATCCACAAAAATATTAAGCAGAACACCAATTATAATTATTAAATAATCGAGCACCAGATGAGAGTATTAGAATGCTTTCTGAAGGATCATGTGACATTGCTACACTGCCACATACTCTTGGTAATGTAGTGTACAAGAAATGAAGATGGATTTGGAGGAGTAGCCACATTATATTCTTGTAATTTGATTGACAGGATTAGATGAACAAACTCCTCCCAAACGTACGTTCAGAGCTTCATTTATTCTACAACGCAAATACACAAAATAAACACAGATGAGTGTTTTTTTTTTTTTACCTTATCTATTCAAAATTTAATTTCAGCTAAATTAAACAGGATATTAAAAAAGCAAAACATAATCATTACATCAGTATGTGGTCTGAACGTGAATCAGTTCTGAAATTAAATATTCCCCGCTAATGGCTAGGAGGAGGAAGATTAACAAAATAAAGCATTTCACTCACGTAGTTGAACTTGGCACAGTTTTTGAACATGAGCAGGACATCAGCCACAAACTCTTGCGGGGAACGATAGTGTGTGTTGCCGGTTCTGCTGAGCCTGTTCCGAATGACAGACAAATCCATGGGTTTCTTGATGATCTGATAATAATGACGGGCCTAAAAATAGATAAAGATAAAAAATGAACAGATGGAAAGATAGATGAAAGTATCATCTACAAATACAGAATCACAAGATATTCATTTTAAAATTACCAGAGGGCTGACAGGCTCGTGGAACGGGGCGCTGAGAATGTTGCTGAGGATCAGCAGCGTCAGCTTCTCGCATTTCTGTGATCAAACAGACAAGCCATCAGTCAACAGAGATATTTGACGTTTGTTAGACACGCTGTAAAACTCTTGAGGGAGGAGCTTTTTTTGGATTTAGACTCCCAGACCTCTGAGGTCACAGGATTAGTCAGAGCTAGGCCAGATGAGACTTGACATCCCCTTCACTTACCCTCTGGTCACACGCCGACAGCCCATATGCCAGCAAAGCTGTGGACATCTGGTCACTCTCACAGTCATATTCCACCTCTGGCTGCTCCACATCCCTGCACAGGGTGCAAATCCAGTCGCCTCTGTGGAAGCCCGAGATGATACAGTTAGTTTCAGCAGTGTGTAAAGACACAGGTGGACATGTGAAGTAGGAGGGAGAATGGCTTACATGGGGAAACTATGGAGAGGGGGGACATGGCATGACAGGTGAAAGACCTTGGGGCAACGGTCACAGCAGAGAAGGTCTCCTCCGATGAGACAGACCGCACAGAAGTCCTCATTCTCTATCTCAGGGCTTTCAGCTGCAGGTTCTGATACAGTCTCAGAGCCGGAGACAGGTGGGAGAACCGGCTGCTCGGCTTCCCATTCAGACTCCGGTTCAAGATTCAGAGTCACTTCGGCTGTGGAATCTGGATCCGATTCAAATTCTTGTTCAGAAGCTGAGAGCGCCGATTCAGAAGGCTGCTCCGAAATCACATCCGATTCAAATTCGACCTGCAGTTCAGATTGGGAGCTCGGATCTGAATCCTGCAGGAGCTCCGATTCCACGTCTGCATCCGAGCCCAGTTCGGCCTCTCTTATGGATTCAGTTTGGAAATCAGAACCTGTCACTGATCTGAGTTCAGATGGGGAGTCTATTTCTTCAGTGTCAGGTTGTAAGACTGGATCTGAATCACTGGAGATGGCTAGTACCCCGGACTCTTGGGTTATGTTGCAAAATTCTTGCACAGGAGGCTGAGAAACCTCAAGGGAGCCAGATGACTCTGGTGATAGCTGCTCTGTGGGTGACATGCTGTCCTCTGTCTGAACTGACTCCTTATCCAAAGTTCCCTTGAAGGACATTAATATTATTAACTGTGAGATGATACAAAACCTAGAAAAGCATTTCAGCAACTTTAAAATGATACCTGAGAAGTGACCTTTCTCTCTAGCACCCTGTAGACAGTTTCTTCAGGTTTGAGTCCAGGCTCAGTTTGAGAAGTAAGGTCTGTGCCCTGATGGTTCTGCGGAGGATGTCGTGACACTAGGATCTTGAGTCGCTCAAGACACACAACTGGAACCTTCGAACCATCGGAGGCTTCTTTGTCACTGTAGGAAAAAAATTAGAATAATTCAAGGTACATTTCCAATGTTACTATTAGGGCTGCACAATACAATACAATACAATACAATATAAATGAAACCAAAACTGTGTATGGCTTCGTGTGGTGTTGCATTCTTTTACAAAGGAGTTTCTCAGAGCTGCTCAGTTCACTGTAAATGCTGTTGCACATGAGTTTGGGTCACTTGTATCTTACCATACTTAATCAGAACCATTTATAGTTATTACGGTATGGAAAATTTTTCAGTTTTTACAAATGTATTTATTAATAATATAAAATTTTCCTTAATACTTTTATTTTACAGTGAAATATTATAATAGTGTTATTTATTTTATTGTTTCATATGAACAAAGACAATAAAATAATAACAACAATAATAACCAATAATTTCGTAGCAATAAAATATTAATAATTAATATTATTTTAATTATTTTTAGACATATTTATATTTAAACACAACATTTTTGCCTGAATTGTGCAGCCCTACAAACAAGCGCAGTAAACCTGTAGCTTTTTCTAATTTAATTTCTAAATTCTACCTGCTATCCAGATCCTCTCGAGACAATCTTTTCTTCTTTCTGGTTTTCTGTTTTCTGTTTTCATAGGCATATGCATAAACGTTATCTGAAACCAGGGAAAATGGCATTTAGACTGTTTAATCCACTACGAAATGTCCTCATTATGTGTATTTCTATTGCAAGTTGAACATGAAAAAAAGCTTATATGGAAATCATAAGTGGCCTCTTAACCTGGTTCAGACTTGTAGGTGGTCAGAGAGGATGCAGTGTGTCCTGGGATCATCTCAGAAGCATCGGGTTGTGCACAGACCTGCTGAGATTAACCAAAACAAACCCAGATTAAAGAAATTAACAGCAAAATCAAAATTCTGAAACGCTGCCACTTTGACGACAGGTAATGGATGCAGTGATGTCACAACATCAGCATTCAGACTAAATCAGCAGATATCAATATGAGCCAACAGTGAACTTGTTAAACCAAATACAATCAGTTATGTGGGCTGCTGCATCTAATTTGTTCTCTAACAAAAGGGGTTCAACGAACTGTTTCCAAGACAACAGTTATCTCTTTTGATGTACATCATCTGGCTTATCCCTTAAAAGGCAAGCAATAGAGCTGTGTACACTGGAACAAATGTGTTTTGGACTGTATAACAGACATGTTTGAAATGGACATTAAAATGAATCGTAATGAAAAGCACATCAGGACAACAGCCTTTCATCCATGTCAATTATTATTAATATTAATATAGTGAATAATTCATACTAATATACTATTGTTATCTTTCTAGAAATATATTTTCAAAAAAGTTTGTGGGGTCCGTGTTTAACATTACGACTACGCCAAAAGGCTATAACAAAATCCCTATACTGAGAAAAAAAAAAAAAAACACTTAAGTGGTGAAAATTTTAACTCTTGATAGTGCATTTCACAAATAATTACAAATAAATAGTAATTAAATTTTGACTGAACTAATATGTTCTTGTAAAACATTCTAATAATGTTTGGTTTAAGTACAACTTTGAATTTTTGTTTAGTTTTTTCACTATATAAAAAAATGCAGAGCTCTGGGACAAAACTCACATATATAGTGGCTCTCAACCTTTCTCAAAGGCCTCGCAATTTCCACAACAATGTAAATAAAGTGTACTGCACTAATACAAGTCTCCATGTCTACACTCTTAAAAACATCTCATAAAATGACATTTTGACATTGTTGGTTCCATGAAGAATCTTAACATCCATGGAATCTTTCCATTCCACAAAAGGTTTTTCACAGTCCACACTAAGAAAAAACATGATTCTTTTAAGAAGTGTTTGGGGAACCAAAAATGATTCTTCTATGGCATCGCTGTGAAAAGAGGGTATGTCTGTCTCGTCACGTACTGTATATAAAAAGTTTACCTGCTGTGTTGTGCATCCCTGGTCCCCTGCCACTGTTGCCAGGCTATGAGCAGCCCTGTTCATCCTGGCTTTACACAGACTTTTACGAGGTCCTCTGGGTCCTTTTGAGGTGCTCTGAGACCTGGAAGCCCTCTTTGAACCGGAACGGCTCTGGCCGTTACCTGCTCGGCCTTGAGCCAGCGTGAATGTCTCCAGCGCTGAGGATCTCTACGGAAGAGAGCCAAAGTCTCATTAGCGCAGCGCTAGGCTAAAAGTGATCTCGACAGCATATGCGGCACACTACAACCATAGCAACAGTGACAACAGAGGACATGAAGGTGAGGAACAACAACCTTGAGTGTGACAATGCACAGTACCTACACTAGTTTGGAGTAAAAGAAAGAACAATCACATCTATCAAATGCAGAGAGAAATGTGCCGCATCTCAGAACACTACAAAATAATTCTCCTGATAATATATGACTTAGTTACAGCACCAATTATCGTATGTAAATCCCACATCTGGGGCATGGAAGGCTTCTTTGAATAAGCAGCATTAACACATCAGAGATTAGACTTTCTCTCCTCCATGGCCCTCTTCTTCTCTTGTCATCATTTCACTAATGCGAGAAGTTCTAGAAAAGCCCAAGCGACTGCATCCTTCACTAACGCGACAAATGTCAGAGTAGGAGGCAGCAGCCCGTATGCTCGACGTAACCCCTCCTCCATCTGTCTTTTAGCACTCTTGGTTTTTTTCCTCCCTCTCTTTTCTCTCGTAATTACCTCAGGATTAAAAACACTCACCTGATAGAAGCCCAGGAGGAGAGGGTGGAATAAATCGAGCTGTGGAGAGTGTCTTGCAAGCGTGTGTGGGAGCAGAGAGAAGGTAGGAGGTCTCAGAGACTTTAAAGGTAATCGTGTGGGCTCTACAGCGAGATGAAGAAAAATGCAACAGCCGGCTCCTTCAATTCCCTTAGCTTCTCATTAATGCCAGGTTAAGTAAATATGTGGTTGCACCCAAGTGCTTTTCCCTCTCCCTTTAATCATGTCACAGTTATGGGCTGAAGATGATACATAAAAAACATTTGCCTCTGGAGTGCCAAATCTTACAGGGGAAACTGATTTTGATTGGTGTTTGTCCTAGGAAAATGTATTAAAATACTGATATCATGAGATCTAATAATAACTTCTATTGCCTGATTTTGTTCTCATCCAATAAAGCTTAAGGAGTGGTTGCTGAGCAGAGCAAGTTTGTGTGTGTGTGTGTGTGTTATTGTGTGGTCTTGATTGTTTCTGAGCTCGCACCACAGTTGTCCTCACTTATGTCTCACCATCTGCTTGCAGATGTGTTGTCAGCGGCTGTCAAGTTGAAAACACATTACAGCCACATAAATAGAGATGATGCTGCCTGTAATGATTCAATTTCCTCTTTCTAAATTAGTATTGAGAGTGGTGGAGCATGTTGCGATGTTGAGTTCAGTGTTCTCACGCTGTCACCATCTCTAAATACACTTAAAGCACAAGCACAACATGTTCAAAAATTAAAAATAAATAAGAAACTACAGTAAATGGGTGACATGAAGTGTGACAGTTAGTTACAGTGGTGACCACTCCATGTTGGAAGTGCTATACTTCAACTAAAACTATTTTTCATTAATCATTAATTGTTTTTAATATATTATGAATTATTATTATTATTATTATTATTATTATTATTATTATTATTATTATTATTTAATATAAAGTATGCAATACTTTGAACACAATAGTTAAAATAATAATCAATAATAATATAATACACACATATATATAATAAATAATATTAAAACATTTATTTTCATTATTGATTTATTACTTGTCATTTTTATGACCTCATACAGCTTAAAAACATATGCCTCATTTAACCTCATTGTAAATACAAAATATTTTTACTATATTTTTTGCTTACAAATACTACTGGATAAAACATTTTAGCTTGGGCTAAGTATGAAAATGTACATAATATTGATAAACTGTACAAAAATTACACATGGATATTAATAATTTACATGACTTTTTCATGTAATCTAACTAATGTAACTAATCACATTACTTATTCTTAATATTTGTTTTAACATGTTTGCATCATGTCCAGAGTTTGCATTTGAATACTTTTATTCAATTTGAGGAATACTGAATCTGTTTTTGAAATTTAGTCTAGAATTAAACATTATATAAACATCATGTTTACACAACACGCATACAATGCCTCTGCACTCACTCTTGATTTCAACACAAGAGCTGTCAGTAAGTACATGAGAAAACAGGGTAACTAGCGTTAATTATTTGAAAAGTTAAGCTTATTTTCTTATAAATCAAAAAGTAATGCATTACTTTACTAGTTACTTGATGAAAGCAGACTCGCATTACTTATAATTCTTTACCCCCAACACTGGCTGCACCACAGGAAAAGTGAGTTCTTCAAATGTTATATGGTAATAATAGTTATGATGACCCGTAGCTTTGCTGTAAATGCATACTTTACATTAATTCAGTCATAGAAGTTTTAACCTAAAATCTTGACACTGAAAAACGAATTATCAGCTACTAAAAAATCTGAGTCAGTATACTGTAAGGACCCCACACTTCAGTTCTCGTCAATGCTTTAGCACACTTGCAGTGCTCCTCAATGGCCTTTTCATCTGCTAGGACTTGTGGTGTAGACCAGTAAACAGCGTGGTTGACATGCAACCTTTGCAAGCACAAAAGAGCTCCAGGCCTGAGGATTGTGGTCAGCACTGAGCACACTGAGAGCAAAGGTATTGCTATGCAAAAGGCAGATAAACACACATTAATTAAACTCACCCTGTCGTCACTGATGCGAGCAATGATAGGCTGCAGTTCAATCATAGGCTGGTTGCTGGTTTCTGTATTCATCTGCACTTGAGCCTGATTGTGGACCTGCAGCAGCTCTCTGTCTGGTGATGCTTCTTGCCCTGTGGTTGCTTCATGTGCAGATGTTTGCTCTCTTTCACAGGGAGCCTGGCCTGGTGCAGAGTTTCTGCCATCCATGGCAGCTTGGTTGGAATTAGCAGGGAGCGGATGGTTGTTGGATCCGACTGGCTGCCTAGGTGAAGCTGAGCTGACTCCATGCTGGACAAGCTCAGATCCAGGGTGTGAGGTGGACGGCTGTATAGGCTGAGCTCCTGGTGGATGCCCTGGGACAGATGCATCAGCCTCCCAGCAGCTGTGAAGGGACGGCGGGGAGCTCCGCCTGGTGGCCTGAGGACATTGAGCAGGGAATTTATCCAAAGAGATGGACTGAGTAGGTCTGCAGTGAAGGCAGCAGAGCTGGGGCTGGCAGAAGGTCTGGCAGGCGCAGCCAGGGTCATGCACTGCATGGCACAGAGGAGGTATTGCTATGCATGGGACAGGCTGGGGTCGCAGGATACTGGGATGACCCACAACCTCTGAGTATGAACGACTTCCACCATCAACAACCAGCTGACCTAAAGCAAGCAAGAATGATTAAAGAGCTTGCACGGCCACAGATATTCCTCAAACATTGACGTTTTCTTCTTGTCCACCAGTGTTAATCTAGTGGTGAATGCGTAAGAAAGCTTATTTCTATGTCCTCAGTGATAAGGAAGACAAGACAAAAACATGCACATTATTGATAAAATGTAATTATCATCATTTTTTGGTATAAATAATATTTTTTTTATAATTAGAATGATTCTAATTAAAACTTACTGCTAACAAAGATATGATACATGTTTTTCTGATACATTTTAGGATTGGCTAATTACTATGACGAAGAATATTTTCATTAAAAGTTATAACTAAAAAAAAAAGTGTGGTCTTTTTAAGGAAAATTAGTTGTAAGCTCATTTAATAAAAAAATGTCCATTCCGAATTAACAGAAGTGATAATGCCATCATATTTGTATACTGCATTGTGATTGGTCTACTTTTATAGTCACTTTTATACAGCTGCCAAATTGAATTTACACAGAACCAGTCTAAAACCAACTTTAAAACAAATTTTAAAGTTTGAGGGCTTGAAATTTCCTTCAGGATGTGCAAATCTAGTTTAACATGATAAATGTGTAATAAAGTGTAATAAAGTACAGATGTAAATGGCTTTAAAAATAACCATCTAATGCCCTTGCCCAATAGCTCAGCTTACCTAAAGTGGACATCTGCTTGGTCCAGAAGCTGGCATCCCAGTTAAACTTGATTTTCAACTGGGTCCAAGCCTCTGAGAGCATCAGTGGTTCCAGTAATTGCTGCATCTGAAGAGCAATCTGACAAATGAATAATAGATCAACCTCATGATAACAGAACTCTGAGTTATAAATATTGCATGCAATTCTGGCAGCGAAACTGAAACTCTTTCTGCAATGTTTCTCTATTTTTATGTTTGTGAGAAAATGATCAATGCTAGTTCTAAGAGATCTAAATGCAGCCGCAAAAAA